>NW_021202479.1:28011-32504 GCF_002162155.2 Triticum dicoccoides
TGACGCGATTCATGGACTATTACTCATCATTTAGGGGTCCCGAAGCGATTCCATAGTGGTTGAACCCTAAGGTCCGTTTACGTGTCGGTCATCAACACTCACAGTTTTGTTCGATTCTGGCCCGTTTCTTGGACTATTACTCTGTTTTTGTGTCCAAGCGTGATTTCCACGATTTACAAACCCCGTGGTGCGTTTACGTGTCGGTCAATGACACTCACAAATTTGGCCAATTTCTGGTATGTTTTGTGTACTATTACACACCGTTTTGGCGTCCCAGAGCGATTTCCACGATATACAATCCCCGAGGTGTGTTTGCGTCTCTGTCGCCAACACTCACAGTTTTGGCCAATTCTGACGCGATTCGTGGACAATTACTCATCATTTAGGGGTCCCGAAGCGATTCCATAGTGGTTGAACTCTAAGGTCCGTTTACGTGTCGGTCATCAACACTCACAGTTTTGGCTGATTCTGGCCCGTTTCATGGACTATTACTCACCATTTTGGGGCCCCGAAGTGATTTCCACGGTTGTTTGACCCCATTGTGCGCTTACGTGTCGATCATCAACAAGCGCACTTTGGGCCGATTTTGGCCCATTTCTTGCATTATTATTTAGTTTTGGCGTCCCGGAGTGATTTCCACGATTGACGAACTCCGGGGTGCATTTACGTGTCGGTCATAAACACTCACAATTTTGGCCAATTCTCGTCCGTTTCGTGCACTATTACTCACCGTTTGGGCGTCCCAGAGCGATTTCCACGATTGACAATCCCCGTAGTGCGTTTGCGTGTCTGTCGTCAACACTCACAGTTTTGGCCAATTCTGACGCGATTCGTGGGCTATTACTCACCATTTAGGGGTGCCGAAGCGATTTCCATAGTTGTTGAACCCCAAGGTGCGTTTAGGTGTCGGTAATCAACACTCACTGTTTTGGGGCCCCGGTGTGATTTCCACGATTAACGAACCGCGGGGTGCGTTTACATGTCGGTCTTCAATACTAGTAGTTTTGGCCAATTCTGGCCCGTTTCGTGGACAATTACTCGTTGTTTTGGGGCCCCGAAATAATTTCCACGATTGACGAACCCCTGGGTGCGCTTACGTGTTGGTTATGAACACTCACAGCTTTGGCCAATTCTAACGCATTTTGTGGACTTTTAGTCACCGTTTTCTAGTCCTGAAGTGATTTCCATAGTGGTTGATCCCCAAGGCGCACTTACTGTTAGTCATCAACACTCACAGTTTTGGCTGATTCTGGCCTGTTTCATGGACTATTACTCACTGTTTTGGGGCCCCGGAGTGATTTCCACGGTTAACAAACTGCAGGCTACATTTACGTGTCGGTCATCAACACTCGCAGTTTTGGCCGGTTCTGGCCCGTTTCTTGGACTACTACTCTGTTCTTGGGTCCAAGCGTGATTTCCACGATTTACGAACCCCGTGGTGCATTTACGTGTCGGTCAATGACACTCACAATTTTGGCCAATTTCTGGTCGTTTTGTGTACTATTACTCACCGTTTTGGCGTCCCAGAGCGATTTCCACGATTTACAATCCCCGGCATGCGTTTACGTCTCTGTCGCTAACACTCACAGTTTTGGCCAATTCTGACGCGATTCATGGACTATTACTCATCATTTAGGGGTCCCGAAGCGATTCCATAGTGGTTGAACCCTAAGGTCCGTTTACGTGTCGGTCATCAACACTCACAGTTTTGTTCGATTCTGGCCCGTTTCTTGGACTATTACTCTGTTTTTGTGTCCAAGCGTGATTTCCACGATTTACAAACCCCGTGGTGCGTTTACGTGTCGGTCAATGACACTCACAAATTTGGCCAATTTCTGGTCCGTTTTGTGTACTATTACACACCGTTTTGGCGTCCCATGGCGATTTCCACGATATACAATCCCCGAGGTGCGTTTGCGTCTCTGTCGCCAACACTCACAGTTTTGGCCAATTCTGACGCGATTCGTGGACAATTACTCGTCATTTAGGGGTCCCGAAGCGATTCCATAGTGGTTGAACTATAAGGTCCGTTTACGTGTCGGTCATCAACACTCACAGTTTTGGCCGATTCTGGCCCGTTTCATGGACTATTACTCACCATTTTGGGGCCCCGAAGTGATTTCCACGGTTGTTTGACCCCATGGTGCGCTTACGTGTCGATCATCAACAAGCGCACTTTGGGCCGATTTTGGCCCATTTCTTGCATTATTACTAAGTTTTGGCGTCCCGGAGTGATTTCCATGATTGACGAACTCCGGGGTGCATTTACGTGTCGGTCATAAACACTCACAATTTTGGCCAATTCTCGTCCGTTTCGTGCACTATTACTCACCGTTTGGGCGTCCCAGAGCAATTTCCACGATTGACAATCCCCGTAGTGCGTTTGCGTGTCTGTCGTCAACACTCACAGTTTTGGCCAATTCTGACACGATTCGTGGGCTATTACTCACCATTTAGGGGTCCAGAGGCGATTTCCATAGTTGTTGAACCCCAAGGTGCGTTTAGGTGTCGGTAATCAACACTCACTGTTTTGGGGCCCCGGTGTGATTTCCACGATTAACGAACCGCGGGGTGCGTTTACATGTCGGTCATCAATACTAGTAGTTTTGGCCAATTCTGGCCCGTTTCGTGGACAATTACTCATTGTTTTGGGGCCCCGAAATAATTTCCACGATTAACGAACCCCTGGGTGCGCTTACGTGTTGGTTATGAACACTCACAGTTTTGGCCAATTCTAACGCATTTTGTGGACTTTTAGTCACCGTTTTCTAGTCCTGAAGTGATTTCCATAGTGGTTGATCCCCAAGGCGCACTTACGTGTTAGTCATCAACACTCACAGTTTTGGCTGATTCTGGCCTGTTTCATGGACTATTACTCACTGTTTTGGGGCCCCGGAGTGATTTCCACGGTTAACGAACCGCAGGGTGCATTTACGTGTCGGTCATCAACACTCGCAGTTTTGGCCGGTTCTGGCCCGTTTCTTGGACTACTACTCTGTTCTTGGGTCCAAGCGTGATTTCCATGATTTACGAACCCCGTGGTGCATTTACGTGTCGGTCAATGACACTCACAATTTTGGCCAATTTCTGGTCGTTTTGTGTACTATTACTCACCGTTTTGGCGTCCCAGAGCGATTTCCACGATTTACAATCCCCGGCATGCGTTTACGTCTCTGTCGCTAACACTCACAGTTTTGGCCAATTCTGACGCGATTCATGGACTATTACTCATCATTTAGGGGTCCCGAAGCGATTCCATAGTGGTTGAACCCTAAGGTCCGTTTACGTGTCGGTCATCAACACTCACAGTTTTGTTCGATTCTGGCCCGTTTCTTGGACTATTACTCTGTTTTTGTGTCCAAGCGTGATTTCCACGATTTACAAACCCCGTGGTGCGTTTACGTGTCGGTCAATGACACTCACAAATTTGGCCAATTTCTGGTCCGTTTTGTGTACTATTACACACCGTTTTGGCGTCCCAGGGCGATTTCCACGATATACAATCCCCGAGGTGCGTTTGCGTCTCTGTCGCCAACACTCACAGTTTTGGCCAATTCTGACGCGATTCGTGGACAATTACTCGTCATTTAGGGGTCCCGAAGCGATTCCATAGTGGTTGAACTCTAAGGTCCGTTTACGTGTCGGTCATCAACACTCACAGTTTTGGCCGATTCTGGCCCGTTTCATGGACTATTACTCACCATTTTGGGGCCCCGAAGTGATTTCCACGGTTGTTTGACCCCATGGTGCGCTTACGTGTCGATCATCAACAAGCGCACTTTGGGCCGATTTTGGCCCATTTCTTGCATTATTACTAAGTTTTGGCGTCCCGGAGTGATTTCCACGATTGACGAACTCCGGGGTGCATTTACGTGTCGGTCATAAACACTCACAATTTTGGCCAATTCTCGTCCGTTTCGTGCACTATTACTCACCGTTTGGGCGTCCCAGAGCAATTTCCACGATTGACAATCCCCGTAGTGCGTTTAAGTGTCTGTCGTCAACACTCACAGTTTTGGCCAATTCTGACGCGTGGGCTATTACTCACCATTTAGGGGTCCAGAAGCGATTTCCATAGTTGTTGAACCCCAAGGTGCGTTTAGGTGTCGGTAATCAACACTCACTGTTTTGGGGCCCCGGTGTGATTTCCACGATTAACGAACCGCGGGGTGCGTTTACATGTCGGTCATCAATACTAGTAGTTTTGGCCAATTCTGGCCCGTTTCGTGGACAATTACTCATTGTTTTGGGGCCCCGAAATAATTTCCACGATTAACGAACCCCTGGGTGCGCTTACGTGTTGGTTATGAACACTCACAGTTTTGGCCAATTCTAACGCATTTTGTGGACTTTTAGTCACCGTTTTCTAGTCCTGAAGTGATTTCCATAGTGGTTGATCCCCAAGGCGCACTTACGTGTTAGTCATCAACACTCACAGTTTTGGCTGATTCTGGCCTGTTTCATGGACTATTACTCACTGTTTTGGGGCCCCG
>NW_021202480.1:0-1207 GCF_002162155.2 Triticum dicoccoides
TAGTCATCTAAGTGATTACATGATCTGAGTCAACTAGGCTGTGTCCGATCATCACGTGAGACGGACTAGTCATCATCGGTGAACATATTCATGTTGATCGTATCTACCATACGACTCATGCTCGACCTTTCGGTCTCTTGTGTTCCGAGGCCATGTCTGTACATGCTAGGCTCGTCAAGTCAACCTAAGTGTTTCGCGTGTAAATCTGGCTTACACCCGTTGTATGTGAACGTTAGAATCTATCACACCCGATCATCACATGGTGCTTCGAAACGACGAACTTTCGCAACGGTGCACAGTTAGGGGGAACACTTTCTTAAAATTTTAATGAGGGATCATCTTATTTACTACCGTCATTCTAAGCAAATAAGATGCATAACATGATAAACATCACATGCAATCAAAAAGTGACATGATATGGCCAATATCATTTTGCTCTTTTTGATCTCCATCTTCGGGGCTCCACGATCATCATCGTCACCGGCATGATACCATGATCTCCATCATCATGATCTCCATCATCGTGTCTTCATGAAGTTGTCTCGCCAACTATTACTTCTACTACTATGGCTACTGGTTAGCAATAAAGTAAAGTAATTACATGGCGTTGTTCAATGACCCGCAGGTCATACAATAAATTAAGACAGCTCCTATGGCTCCTGCCGGTTGTCATACTCATCGACATGCAAGTCGTGATTCCTATTACAAGAACATGATCAATCTCATACATCACATATCATTCATCACATTCTTCTTGGCCATATCACATCACATAGCATACCCTGCAAAAACAAATTAGACGTCCTCTAATTGTTGTTTGCATGTTTTACGTGGCTGCTATGGGTTTCTAGCAAGAACGTTTCTTACGTACGCAAGAACCACAACGTGATATGCCAATTGCTATTTACCCTTCATAAGGACCCTTTTCATCGAATCCAATCCGACTAAAGTGGGAGAGACTGGCACCCGCTAGCCACCTTATGCAACAAGTGCATGTCAGTCGGTGGAACCTGTCTCACGTAAGTGTACGTGTAAGGTCGGTCCGGTCCGCTTCATTCCACAATACCGTCGAAACAAGATTGGACTAGTAACGGTAAGCATATTGAACAAAATCAACGCCCACAACTACTTTGTGTTCTACTCGTGCATAGAATCTATGCAATAGACCTAGCTCATGATGCCACTGTTGGGGAACGTAGCAGAAATT
>NW_021202481.1:0-1102 GCF_002162155.2 Triticum dicoccoides
GGTCATATTGACTCTTTTGACGAGATTGGGCTGTTTTCAACTTTTCACGAACGATACGAACTTGTTCTTCTGCTTCTTGAATCATATCCGGGCCAAAGAATTGTCTTTCCCCGGTCTCTGACCAGTTAAGGGGTGTTCGACACCGTCGTCCATAGAGAACTTCAAAAGGGGCTTTACCCAAGCTAGACTGATAGCTGTTGTTGTAAGCGAATTCGGCAAATGGAAGACACTTCTCCCAGTCCATTCCGAATGAGATAACAGAGGCTCGAAGCATGTCTTCTAGAATCTGGTTGACGCGTTCCACTTGACCACTCGACTGAGGGTGGAAGGCGGTGCTAAAGGAGAGACGGGTTCCCATAGCATTTTGGAAACTTTCCCAAAATCGAGAGGTGAAAAGACTTCCTCGATCCGAGTTGATTTCCAAAGGAACACCATGGAGGGACACTATTCGGGAGATGTATAAGTCTGCCAGCTGACTAGCGGTTATACTCTCACGAATAGGTAGGAAATGGGCTACTTTGGAAAGACGATCGACAACGACGAAGATAGCATTATTCCCTCTCTTGGTCCTGGGAAAACCGGTAATGAAATCCATACCAATTTTATCCCATTTCCATTCAGGAATAGCTAAGGGTTGAAGGGTGCTAGCAGGCCGTTGATGTTCTGCTTTTACACGACGACAGACGTCGCAATTAGCAATATACTGAGCAATTTCTCTCTTCATCCTAGTCCACCAGAACCTCTGGCGTAGGTCCTGATACATCTTAGTACTACCGGGATGAATGGTGAGAGGAGATTCATGAGCTTCCTTAAGGATCAATCGCCTCAGGTTTCGCACTTTGGGAACCACTAGTCGATTCCCGAAGTATACGACCCCTTGATCATTAATGGAGAAGCAATTCGCAAATCCTTTCTGGATGTTTCTCTTGATGCGGGAAATTCCCGGATCTACCTTCTGTGCTTTGATAATCTGATCCGTAAGGGTAGGTTTTGCCACCAAGGTGGAAAGAAAACCTTGAGGTACAATGTGAAGGTTAAGCTTCCGAAATTCCTCATGGAGAAGCGGTTGACTTTGTTGTAACATCAGGTTGTTACAATAAGA
>NW_021202482.1:0-970 GCF_002162155.2 Triticum dicoccoides
TGAAGTGCAGGATCGACAAGCATTGGGGCGAACTAACTTTTTTGCAGGCCGACCTTCATCATGGACACCACGTGCATCTTCTACTTCAACTGCACCAGCACCTCCATCCGGTGCCACCTCCAGCCGTGATACAAGAAAACAGGCACAACCACCATTATCTGCCAAGAGCGCACCTGCGGGGCCTGCACAGCGTTCTTCTTCTTCCATGGCATCAACAGGGCACACAAGTGATATTATTTGTCGTCGTTGTAAGGGAGGAGGTCATTATGCGAGAGAATGCAAATCTCCACGTGTGATGATTGCTACCGCGGATGGTGGATATGAGTCCGCTAGTGACTATGATGAGGAGACTTTGGCTCTTATTACACGTGAAGAACATGGTGGAGATGATTCTGATCATGAGACGCAATACATGGCTCCTGAAGACGCTGACAGGTATGAATGTTTAGTTGCTCAACGAGTTTTGAGTGTGCAGGTCACACAAGCTGAGCAAAATCAGAGGCACAATTTGTTCCATACCAAGGGAGTTGTGGAGGAACGTTCTGTGCGCGTCATCATAGACGGAGGTAGTTGCAACAACTTGGCTAGCATGGAGATGGTGGAGAAGCTTTCTCTCACCACAAGACCACATCCACATCCTTACTACATCCAATGGTTCAACAACAGCGGCAAGGTTAAGGTAACACGTACTGTTCGTGTGCATTTTAGTATCTCTACATATGCTGATTATGTTGATTGTGATGTGGTACCTATGCAAGCATGTTCCTTATTACTTGGTAGACCATGGCAATTTGATAAAAATTCTGTACACCATGGTAGAAACAATCACTATACTCTTGTTCATAAGGATAAAAATATTACTTTGCTTCCTATGACTCCTGATTCCATTTTGAAAGATGATATTAATAGAGCTAATAAAGCACAACAGGAGAAGAATAAGAGTGAAAATCAGATTGTGGCAAAAGAATTT
>NW_021202483.1:0-2076 GCF_002162155.2 Triticum dicoccoides
TCAGAGAAATAATTTAGATGCACCCAGTCCTTCTAAAAAGAAGAAAAAGAAAAATGATAGGAATTTGCATGCTTCTAGTGAACCTGTTATAGATGCACCTGATAATCCCAATGATATTTCTATTTCTGATGCTGAAACACAATCAGGTGATGAACATGAACCTAGTGATAATGTTAATGATAATGTTCATGTTGATGCTCAACCTAGAAATAATAATGATGTAGAGATTGAACCTGATGTTGATCTTGATAACCCATAATCAAAGAATCAACGTTATGATAAGAGAGATTTTGTTGCTAGGAAACACGGTAAAGAAAGAGAACCATGGGTTCAGAAACCCATGCCTTTTCCTCCTAAGCCATCCAAGAAAAAGGATTATGAGGATTTTGAGCGCTTTGCTGAAATGATTAGACCTATCTTCTTATGTATGCGCTTAACTGATATGCTTAAAGTGAATCCTTATGCTCCATTATTAAAAATAAAAGAAAGATACCGGAAGTTGAAGTTTCCACCATGCTTGCTAATTATACTTTTAAATGTGGAATACCAAAGAAACTTGGAGATCCAGGGGTACCAACTATACCATGCTCCATTAAAAGAAACTATGTTAAAACTGCTTTATGTGATCTTGGAGCCGGTGTTAATGTTATGCCTCTCTCCTTATATCGTAGACTTGAATTGAATAAGTTGACACCTACTTGAATATCTTTGCAAATGCCTGATAAATCAACTGCTATACCTGTCGGCATTTGTGAAGATGTGCCTGTTGTGGTTGCAAATGTCACTATCTTAACGGACTTTGTTATTCTTGATATTCCGGAGGACGATAGTATGTTGATTATCCTTGGTAGACCCTTTTTGAAAACTACAGGGGCTATTATTGATTGCAACAAAGGCAATGTCACTTTTCATGTTAATGGTAATGAGCATACAGTACACTTTCCGAGGAAACGACCTCAAGTTCATAGCATAACTCTATTGGAAAAAGTCCAACTATTATTATTGGAGGTTTATAATTTCCTCTTCCTACTTTTAAGAAGAAATATGATATTCTTATTATAGGGGATGTTCATATCCCCGTTGAGGTAACCTAGTGTTATTTGAAATTTCTCCGGTTCCATGTTATTCGGGATGAGTTTGTTAACAAGACTTGATCAACCTTGTTAGTGGATTCCTTTTGATGATCATGAGATCGATGAAACTAGAAGGCACAACCTTCTCTACCCTCTTTTACTTTATGTTATTTAGAATAAATAAAGCAAAAATAGTATTATCTGTCTATTTTCTGAATTATTCATACAATAAAAAATATCCTGAAAATAAAAGTTCTCCAAATGCCCTGCAAATTTAGTATGATTTTTATGGAATATTTGAGGATTTTAGGCACTGAGAACACAGCAGGGGGGCAAGCACCTGGCCACGAGGGTCCAGGGCGCGCCCACCCTTACAAGGCGTGCCCCCTGCCTCGTGGGCCCATGGTGGCCCCCCTCCACTTATTCCTGCACCCACACACTTCATATTCCTCCCAAAAAATCCCCATCCAACTCAAGGACGAGTTCTAGCTCGTTTTGCTGCGATTTTCGATCTCCTTGCTCAAAGCTCCATTCACAAAACTGCTTTGGGAGATTGTTCCTTGGTACGTGACTCCTCCAATGGTCCAATTAGTTTTTGTTCTAGTGCTTTATTAATTGCAAATTTTTGCTTCCTAGGTGACCCTGTTCTTGAGCTTGCATGTCAAATTTATGAGGTCCCAAGTAATTCTAATGCATGATATAGGCTCTAGGCACTTGTGGGAGTACTTGCTATCAATCTTGTTTAGTTTGATTCACTTTTATTTTGAGTTACCAAAAAATTCAGAAAATTTCAGAAGATGATGAAGAGATTTTTGAGGGTCTCCTCTAGCCAAGGCTCCAAGGATAAACAAGCTAAGGAGAAAGAAAAGGCCAAGTATAATCTTCCTCGCGTAGCGGAAGTACGGTCGTGTGAGTGGCCTTGTGATAATTTCTTGAGAGCAGCCGGGATTTATGAAGACTTTTATTCTTTGGCTGATAATACGGGCCTCACCGACTTCCTCCA
>NW_021202484.1:0-2178 GCF_002162155.2 Triticum dicoccoides
ATATGTTACTAAGCTCGAGAACAATCTTGCTTTTCAGGGCAAGATGATATGATCAAATGAGCGAGGACTTGACAAAATCCTAACTCATCAATCAAAGAGTGCACCAGGAAATAAGGACTAGGTAGCACGATCAATCTTAGAATGGTGATTCAATAACCAACATACTAAGAATAAGATTATTGTCCATTAACTACCAAGCAATGGGGTTGCTAGGAGTATTGAGTTCACACATCATGATTCACTTGTCGGCACTCCAGCTGCAACAACACGGAACCGAGGAACGGAAAAGGATGGCGAGAAGTATCACTATGTCAAGAATTCACAAAAGGTGGTGCAATTCTCATGAAATTCCTGTCATAAAGAAGGTAATACTTCAGGGTAGAACAGACCAGAAGCTGGATTGTAACTTGATCTGCAGAACACAACTACTTTGACCCAGTCCTAAATATGGATGAGGTACTGGAGTTTGTTTCTCCAAGTCATTCAGGACAGAATGGCTTGACGGACCACAAGAGTAATAAGCATTGACAACACGAATGCACAATTACTCCTGACTATCAATTGATAGACGAGGGCCAGAAGACAACTAAAGAGGGACAACTCAAAGGAACATACGATTTTCTGAGTTGTGGATGCATGGTTTAGCATGTCGAACAAATTCCACATATTTCTTTCGGATAACCCATGCAGAAAGGTAGAACTGGCAGAGTCACAATGTAGAATCGAGAACCCATCGAGAGCACTCTGATTGTGATCTTTCGATCAGCGAGGAACATCTGCCATAAGCGGTTCATAGTATTTGGAAGAAAGGAATACCACGAACATCGAGGACTAATGCAAAGGTTACTAATATCCTAAAGGCGCTAGCAATTACTATCAACATGAAGTAAGTAGAGTGAATCTCGGGTTCAAGAACCCAGGAATAGAATACCTACTACTAAGTAGCATCACGGGATGCTTTCGAGAATGATGGCCAGAATCATCACACTGGGACACAAATCATAGCTAGATTACTAGATGATCCCCTAAGACACCTAGGGTCATAATAATATCTCCATCATAAGTGTCAAGGCAATAGAATACCTCAACTCAACAATTAGTGTGATTGAGCTGGCATAAAGGAACATCGAAAACCAGAGGGAAAGGATTTTGCAAATGCATCAGATTATTTAGAAACCTGGGATGACTCGGACAGCATAACGGCTATAAATGCTCAAAAGATTTGAGACATGCTACAAAAATGGTGGCATAGCCACTCAGAAGCACAATATCAAGGTTTCGAGATCAACAGTTAACATACAGAGGTAGTAGAAGCTGAACTGAGGCTTAAGTCCAACAATCCTATAAGTCTGCGGACTAGTAAGACGTGATCCTGATAGAAAGAAGAGATAGCCTAGATCTTAATCCCCGTAGGAAAGATAAGATGACTCAGATCAGAAGGGCATAAGGTAAAGGAGTAAAAGAGCCTTACGTTCCATCCCACAATCAATTCCCTTATATAACTAAAGAATTTCTAGACTCAACTTCGACCAGTTTGGCTTGGTAATCCTACAGGCAGTCAAGCTCTGATACCAACGCTGTCAGGACCCCGACTCAATGCCACATCGATCTAGCATGCAACACCCCATATCACTTTGCGGCCTCACGCACGGTATTCCCACGGGTGTCGCCTTACCTTTGCCCGGGACCGTTTGCGTCTTTTGGCACACGTATATGATAGTGTCGCTAGCATCCATATGGTAAGGAGCCCAGGCTGACATGGCTAGTCGTAAACCCAAAGTGGAACAAACTTATAGGGACAGGCATCCATGACCCAACATCGAACGTGTCGGTCATCAACGAGTGAATCCAGGCTGTAGCACTGGGCTAGCAGGACTCCGGTGAACCGGGCTGTAGCGGGCTAACAGGACTCCGGTATTCATCGCGTGACATTTCCCCGAAGGGACAGACACAGGAACGAAGAAGGACACATGCCGGCCAGCCTAAGTGTTCCGGAGCAGTAGCAAGCTACCATGGCTCAGTGGAAACACTAGGAGACATTTCCCGGTAAGAGAGGCTACTAAGGATAAACAACTAGATAGTCAGATCCCACACATACCAAGCATTTCAACAACATACACACAATATGCTCGATATGTGCAGATACAACATGGCATCACAACATGACTCTACAACTCA
>NW_021202485.1:0-1502 GCF_002162155.2 Triticum dicoccoides
ATAATGATGTGATGGACAAGACCCAATCCTAAACATAGCACAAGATCGTATAGTTCGTTTGCTAGAGTTTTTGCAATGTCAAAGTATCTCTTCCTTCGACCATGAGATCGTATAACTCCTGGATGCCGTAGGAGTGCTTTGGGTGTATCAAACGTCACAACGTAACTGGGTGACTATAAAGGTGCACTACAGGTATCTCCGAAAGTATCTATTGTTTTATATGGATCGAGACTGGGATTTGTCACTCCGTATGACGGAGAGATATCACTCGGCCCACTCAGTAATGCATCAT
Source organism: Triticum dicoccoides (assembly GCF_002162155.2). NCBI lineage: Eukaryota > Viridiplantae > Streptophyta > Magnoliopsida > Poales > Poaceae > Triticum > Triticum dicoccoides. The sequence continues at coordinate 293 of NW_021202485.1, forward strand.
CATAATGAGCTCAAAGTGACCAAGTGTTTGGTCACGGGATCATGCATTACGGTACGAGTAAAGTGACTTGCCGGTAACAAGATTGAACGAGGTATTGGGATACCGACGATCGAATCTCGGGCAAGTAACATATCGATTGACAAAGGGAATTGCATACGGGGTTGATTAAATCCTCGACATCGTGGTTCATCCGATGGGATCATCGTGGAGCATGTGGGAGCCAACATGGGTATCCAGATCCCGCTGTTGGTTATTGACCGGAGAGCGATCTCGGTCATGTCTACATGTCTCCCGAACCCGTAGGGTCTACACACTTAAGGTTCAGTTACGCTAGGGTTGTAGGGATATGTATATGCAGTAACCCGAATGTTGTTCGGAGTCCCGGATGAGATCCCGGACGTCACGAGGAGTTCCGGAATGGTCCGGAGGTAAAGATTTATATATGGGAAGTCCTGTTTCGGGCATCGGGACAAGTTTCGGGGTTATCGGTATTGTACCGGGACCACCGGAGGGGTCCCGGGGCCCACCGGGTGGGGCCACCCATCCCCGGGGGCCACATGGGCTGTAGGGGGTGCGCCTTGGCCTGCTTGGGCCAAAGGCACCAGCCCCACTAGGCCCATGCGCCTAGGGTTTCCAAGGGGGAGGAGTCCTACTAGTGGAAGGCACCTCCTAGGTGCCTTGGGGGGGAGGGAAACCCCCCTTGGCCGCCGCACCCCCTAGGAGATTGGATCTCCTAGGGCCGGCCAACCCCCCTTGGCACCCCTATATATAGTGGGGGAGAGGAGGGACTTCATACCTTGAGTCCTTGGCCTTTGGTTGCCTCCTTCTCCCTCCTCAACACCTCCTCCACCTCCTTATTGCTTAGCGAAGCTCTGCCGGAGTACTGCAGCTCCATCAACACCACGCCGTCGTGCTGCTGCTGGTGCCATCTCCCTCAACCTCTCCTCCCCTCCTTGCTGGATCAAGAAGGAGGAGACGTGGCTGTTTCCGTACGTGTGTTGAACGCGGAGGTGCCGTCCGTTCGGTGCTAGGATCTCCGGTGATTCGAATCACGTCGTGTTCGACTACATCATCCCCGTTCTTTGAACGCTTCCGCTCGCGATCTACAAGGTATGTAGATGCATCTATTCACTCGTTGCTAGATGAACTCCTAGATGATCTTGGTGAAACGAGTAGGAAAATTTTTGTTTTCTGCAACGTTCCCCATCAG
>NW_021202486.1:0-1044 GCF_002162155.2 Triticum dicoccoides
CTCTAAGCATAGCAGGCATAGCAAGGTAGGAACAACACATACATATGGCTCAATCAACTCCTACACATGCTAGTGGGTTTCATCTAGTTACTGTGGCAATGACAGGTCATGCAGAGGAAATGGGTTCAACTACCGTAGCACACAGCAGTTTGAATCGCGTTGTCTTAATGCAGTAAAAGAGAGCAGGAGCGAGAACATGGGATTGTATCGATATGATCAAATGGTTGGTTGCTTGCCTGATGGTTCGTTGCACGGATACGATTCCTCGTTAGGGTAATCACGGTACTCCTCGGGGACAGATCCTGTCGCAAAGGATAACGATACACAGGCATCACCAAACAATGTGCAACAATATGATGCATGCACGAAACATGGCAATATGAGTGTGTTGGGCTAATGCAACTAAAACCAGATGTGTTTGAGCAAATTTGAATCAAAGATTAAAATTCCAAATTCAAATATGGCCTTTTAAAGTGCCTTTTCTTGTTCTGATTGAAACATCAAGTTAACTTGTTTGATCATGCATGAAAATAGTACAGATGGATAGATTGGATTTTTCTGATCATTTTTCATATATTATTTGTCCAATTTGGAGTTACAGAATAAGAGTTATGAATTTTTGAAGTTTAAATAATATTCTGGAATTTCCTGATTTAAATTAAATTCAGAATATCATTTACTGCGTCAGCCTGACATCACAGTGACATCAGCAGGTCAACAGGGCTGGCTCAGGTCAAACCTGACGTGTGGGGTCCACACGTCAGTGACCAGGGGCTAAGCCCGCGTTGACCCCGGGCTGGTTAGCTTTGACTAACCCCTGGGGCCCACTTGTCAGCGTCAGTAGGTGGTGGATTAGTGGCTAATTAACTAGGCCACGTCAGCTCGCCGGAGTTCTGGCCGGCGGCGACCAACAGTGCGGCGGCGATAGTGGTTTTGGTCGTTTCGGCCACCAAATGGAACGTGGCGACCACCGGAGTGAAGCTGAGGACGACCCGCGGCTCTTGGCGGAGTCCGTTGGGGTCGGGGTGGCCGGAGTTGACGGCG
>NW_021202487.1:0-4273 GCF_002162155.2 Triticum dicoccoides
GGTGGGCGCCAACTGTCGTGGAATTGTCACGACAGATGTCCTTAGTGTCAGGACTTAGTCGCGAGGCCAACGCATCTATGTGGTAGCTTGAGAGGGGTTGAGCGGGCTGAGAGGCGCGATGTTTTACCCAGGTTCGGCCCCTCACGGTGGAGGTAAAAGCCTACATCATGCTTCATTGATATTGATGATGATGATCACGGTTACAAGAGTGCTCTATCTCGAGAGCTATTGTCTAAACCTAACTTGTCCAACCTGTGGAACTTGTCAATCTTGTCCCCTTTTGGGGTGCCCTGCCCCTCCTTATATATGTTGAAGGGGTGGGTTACATGTAGAGTCCTATTAGGATTAGGACTAGTCTATCTCTAATACAAACCGGATATAAGTCTAGGTCTTAACTCCTTGTAGGACAAATATTCCTCATGCCTTTCCTCTTAAACCGGCCCACCGTTAAACGTGAACTGGCCTTCTGGGCCTTGGGCCTTGTCATCAGTCTGTCCCGCACGCCGGATCACCAGTGAGTCATAATGACCAGGTGGGTTGCTTGTAAACTGCCAGGTCAGGGCGGGTTGCCAGTAACTCGCCAAGTGTCAGCGGGGTCTTCAAATAAACCGCCAAGTCCGGCCGGGTTAACTTCCGGCTGGTTTACACCGCGGGGTATATCCCCGACACTTGCCAATAGAGATACTATTTCACCGATTGGGATTGTTAGAGATGTTGAAGTCTTGTGTGGAAAATCTAAATATCCTGCTGATTTTATTGTTCTTGGTTCCCCACAAGATAGCTTGTCCCATTATATTTGGTAGACCCTTCTTGAATACTGTTAATGCTAAGATAGACTGCGAAAAGGATATTGTTTCTATTGGTTTGGATGATATGTCTCATGAGTTTAATTTTTCTAAATTTCATAGACAACCTCGTGATGAGGAATTGCCTAGTAAGGATGAAATTATTGGTCTTGCTTCTATTGTCATACCTCCTAGTGATCCTTTAGAACAATATTTGCTAGACCATGAAAATGATATGTTTATGAATGAAAGAAGGAAAATAGATGAAGTATTCTTTAAATAGGGGCCTATTCTGCAACACAACTTGCCGGTTGAAATCCTAGGGGATCCTCCTCCACCCAAGGGTGATCCCATGTTTGAGCTTAAAGTGTTACCTGATACTCTCAAATATGCTTATCTTGATGAAAAGAAGATATATCATGTTATTATTAGTGCTAACCTTTCAGAGCATGAAGAAGAGAAATTATTCAAAACTCTGAAGAAGCACCGTGCTGCTATTGGATATACTCTTGATGATCTTAAGGGCATTAGTCCCACTCTATGTCAACACAAAATAAATTTGGAGAAAGATGCCAAACCAGTTATTGATCACCAACGACGACTAAATCCGAAGATGAAGGAAGTGGTAATAAAGGAAATACTAAAGCTCCTTGAGGCAGGTATTATTTATCCTGTTGCTGATAGGCAGTGGGTAAGTCATGTCCATTGTGTCCCTAAGAAAGGAGGTATTACTGTCATTCCTAATGATAAAGATGAATTGATCCCGCAAAGAATCATTACAGGTTATAGGATGGTAATTGATTTTCGCAAATTAAATAAGGCTACTAAAAAAGATCATTACCCCTTACCTTTTATTGATCAAATGGTAGAAATATTATCCAAACATACACATTTTTGCTTTCTAGATGGTTACTCTGGTTTCTCTCAAATACCTGTGTCAGCTGATGATCAAGCAAAGACCACTTTTACTTGCCCTTTTGGTACTTTTGCTTATAGATGTATGCCTTTTGGTTGATTTAATGCACCCGCTACCTTTCAAAGATGCATGATGGCTATATTCTCTGACTTTTGTGAAAAGATATGTGAGGTTTTTATGGACGATTTCTCCATTTATGGATCCTCTTTTGATGATTGCTTGAGCAACCTTGATCGAGTTTTGCAGAGATGTGAAGAAACTAATCTTGTCTTAAATTGGGAGAAATTCCAGTTTATGGTTAATGAAGGCATTGTCTTGGGGCATAAAATTTTTGAAAGAGGCATTGAAGTTGGTAAAGCTAAAGTTGATGCTATTGAAAAGATGTCGTGTCCTAAGGACATCAAAGGTATAAGAAGTTTTCTGGGTCATGCCGGTTTTTATAGGAGGTTCATTAAGGACTTCTCAAAAATTTCTCCGCCTCTGACTAATCTATTACAAAAAGATATTCCTTTTGTCGTCGATGATGATTGTGTAGAGGCATTTGAAATACTTAAGAAAGCTTTGATTTCTCCACCTATTGTTCAGCCACCTGATTGGAATTTACCTTTTGAAATTATATGTGATGCTAGTGATTATGCTGTAGGTGTTGTTCTAGGGCAAAGAGTTGATAAAAAATTAAATGTTATTCAATATGCTAGTAAAACTCTAGACAATGCCCAGAGAAATTATGCTACTACTGAAAAAGAATTCTTAGAAGTTGTATTTGCTTGTGATAAGTTCAGACCTTATATTGTTGATTCTAAAATAACTATTCACACTGATCATGCTGCTATTAAATATCTTATGGAAAAAAAATATGCTAAACCTAGACTTATTAGATGGGTTCTCTTGCTACAAGAATTTGATTTTTCATATTATTGACAGAAAGGGAGCTGAGAACCCCGTTGTAGACAACTTGTCTAGGTTAGAAAATGTTCTTGATGGCCCACTACCTATTGATGATAGCTTTCCTGATGAACAATTGAATGTCATAAATGCTTCTCGTACTGCTCCATGGTATGCTGATTATGCTAATTACATTGTTGCTAAATGTATACCACCTAGTTTCACATACCAGCAAAAGAAAAAGGTTTTCTATAATTTAAGACATTACTTCCGGGATGGCCCACATCTTTATAAAGAAGGAGTAGCTAGTGTTATTAGGCGGTGTGTACCTGAGCATGAACAGGAACAGATCCTACGCAAGTGTCACTCCGAGGCTTATGGAGGACACCACACTGGAGATAGAACTGCGCATAAGGTATTGCAATCCAGTTTTTATTGGCCTACTCTCTTCAAGGATGCTCGTAAGTTTGTCTTATCTTGTGATGAATGTCAAAGAATTGGTAATATGAGTAGACGTCAAGAAATGCCTATGAATTATTCACTTGTTATTGAACCATTTGATGTTTGGGGCTTTGAGTATATGGGACCGTTTCCTTCCTCTAATGGGTATACACATATCTTAGTTGCTGTTGATTACGTTACTAAGTGGGTAGAAGCTATTCCAACTAGTAGTGCTGATCATAACACTTCTATTAAGATGCTTAAAGAAGTTATTTTTCCGAGGTTTGGAGTCCCTAGATATTTAATGACTGATGGTGGTTCACATTTTATTCATGGTGTTTTCCGTAAAATGCTCGCCAAGTATGATGTTAATCATAGAATTGCATCTCCTTATCACCCACAGTCTAGTGGTCAAGTAGAATTGAGTAACAGAGAGCTCAAATTAATTTTGCAAAAGACTGTTAATAGATCTAGAAAGAATTGGTCCAAGAAACTTGATGATGCATGATGGGCCTATAGAACTGCATATAAAAATCCTATGGGTATGTCTCCGTATAAAATGGTTTATGGAAAATCATGTCACTTACCTCTCGAACTAGAACATAAGGCATATTGGGCCATTAAAGAGATCAACTATGATTTCAAACTTGCCGGTGAGAAGAGGCTATTTGACATAAGCTCACTTGATGAATGGAGAACCCAAAGCCTATGAGAATGCCAAGTTGTTTAAAGAAAAAGTCAAAAGATGGCATGACAAAAGGATACAAAAGCGTGAGTTTAATGTAGGTGATTATGTATTGCTATACAACTCTCGTTTAAGATTTTTTGCAGGAAAACTTCTCTCTAAATGGGAAGGTCCTTATGTTATCGAGGAAGTCTATCGTTCCGGTGCCATAAAAATCAACAACTTCGAAGGCACAAATCCTAACATGGTGAACGGTCAAAGAATTAAACATTATATCTCAGGTAACCCCATAAATGTTGAAACCAATATTATTGGAACCGTAACCCCAGAGGAATACATAAGGGACACTTTCCAGAATGTTTCAGACTCCGAAAAGGAATAGGTATGTGGTACGGTAAGTAAACCGACTCCAAAACAGTTCTAATGGCAATTTTTCTCCGTTTTGGAATATTTAGAAAAATAGAAAATAAGAAGCAGTCCGGGAAGGACATGAGGCTTCCATGAGGGTGGGAGGCGCGCCCTACCCCCTGGGCACACCCCCTGCCTCGTGGGCATCTCGTG
>NW_021202488.1:0-1543 GCF_002162155.2 Triticum dicoccoides
TGTCCGGCGTCAATACTCATAGTTTTGGCGAATTCTGACCGTTTCGTGGACTATTACTCACTGTTTTTGGGTCACGGAGTGATTTGCATAGTTGTTGAATCCCAAGGCAGTTTTGGCCGATTCTAGCCCGTTTCGTGGACTATTACTCACCATTTCGGGGTCCCGAAGCGATTTGCACGATTGGTGAAATCCGATGTGCGTTTACGTGTTGGTCATCAACACTCACAATCGTTGCCGATTCTGGTCCGTTTCATGGACTATTACTCACCGTTTTCGGCTCCCAGAACGATTTCCATGATTGACAATCCCCGGGATGCGTTTAGGCGTTTGTCGTCAACACTCACAGTTTTGCCTATTCTGACACGTTTTGTAGACTATTACTTACCGTTTTGGGGGCCCAAAGCGATTTGCATAGTTGTTGAACCCCAAGGTGCGCTTACGTGTCGGTCATCAACACTCGCAGTTTTGGCCGATTCTGGCCCGTTTCACGGACTTTTACTCACCGCTTTGGGGTCCCAAAAGTGATTTTCACGGTTGTTGAACCCCAATATGTGCTTATGTGTTGGTCGTCGAGACCCGCAGTTTGGGCCGATTCTAGCCCATTTCTTGGACTGTTACTCAGTTTTGGGGTTCCGAAGTGATTTCCACGATTGACGAACCCCGGGTAGCGTTTATGTGTCGGTCATCAACACTCACAATTTTGGCCAATTCTGGTCCGTTTTTGGACTATTACTTTTCGGGGTCCCGGAGCGATTTTCACAATTGACGATCCCAGGGTGCGTTTGCATGTCCGTCGTCAACACTCATAGTTTTGGCCAATTCTGACCCGTTTCGTGGACTATTACTAACCATTTTGGGGTCCCAAAGCGATTTGCATAGTTGTTGAACCCCAAGGTGCGCTGACGTGTCGGTTATCAACACTCACGGTTTTTGTCGATTCTAACCTGTTTCGTGCACTATTACTCACGGTTTTGGGGTCCCAAAGCGATTTCCATGGTAGTTGAACCCCAAGGTGCGCTTACATGTCGGTCATCAACAACCGCTGTTTTGGTCGATTCTGGACCGTTTCAACGACAATTGTTGAACCCCGGGGTGCGTTTACGTGTCGGTCATCGATACTCACGGTTTTTGTCATGTCTGACCCGTTTCGTGGACTATTACTCACCATTTTGGGGTCCCAAAGCGATTTCCATGGTTGTCGAACCCCAAGATGTGCTTATGTATCGGTCATCAACACTCATAATTTTGGCTAATTCTGGTCCGTTTCGTGGACTATTACTCACGATTCTGGCCCGTTATGGGGCCCCGGTGCGATTTTCACGATTGACGATCCCCAGGGTGTGTTTGCGTGTCCGGCGTCAATACTCATAGTTTTGGTGAATTCTGACCATTTCGTGGACTATTACTCACTGTTTTTGGGTCACAGAGTGATTTGCATAGTTGTTGAATCCCAAGGCAGTTTTGGCCGATTCTAGCCCGTTTCGTGGACTATTACTCACCATTTTGGGGTCCCGAAGCGATTTGCACGATTGGTGAAATCCGA
>NW_021202489.1:0-2704 GCF_002162155.2 Triticum dicoccoides
GTTTGTAGGACAGTAGCAAATTTCCCTCAAGTGGATGACCTAAGGTTTATCAATTCGTAGGAGGCGTAGGATGAAGATGGTTTCTCTCAAACAACCCTGCAACCAAATAACAAAGAGTCTCCTGTGTCTCCAACACACCCAATACAATGGTGAATTGTATAGGTGCACTAGTTCGGCGAAGAGATGGTGATAAAAGTTCAATATGGATGGTAGATATAGGTTTTTGTAATCTGAAATTATAAAAACAGCAAGGTAACTAATGATAAAAGTGAGTGTAAACGGTATTGCAATGATAGGAAACAAGGCATAGGGTTCATACTTTCACTAGTGCAAGTTCTCTCAACAATAATAACATAGATAGATCATATAACAATCCCTCAACATGCAACAAAGAGTCACTCCAAAGACAATAATAGCGGAGAACAAACAAAGAGATTATGGTAGGGTACGAAACCACCTCAAATTTATCCTTTCTGTTCTATCTATTCAAGAGTTTGTAGTAAAATAACATAAAGCTATTCTTTCCGCTCAATCCATCATAGAGTTCATACTAGAATAACACCTTAAGACACAAATCAACCAAAACCCTAATGTCACCTAGATACTCCATTTTCACCTCAAGTATCCATGGGCATGATTATACGATATGCATCACACAATCTCAGATTCATCCCACCAACACAAAGTACTTCAAAGAGTGCCCCAAAGTTTCTACCGGAGAGTCAAGAAAACGTGTGCCAACCCCTATGCATAGGTTCATGGGCGGAACCCGCAAGTTGGTCACCAAAACATACATCAAGTGGCACGTGATATCCCATTGTCACCATAGATAAACACAGCAAGACATACATCAAGTGTTCTCAAATAAAGACTCAATCCGATAAGATAACTTCAAGAGGGAAACTCAATTCATCACAAGAGAGTAGAGGGGGAGAAACATCATAAGATCCAACTATAATAGCAAAGCTCGCGATACATCAAGATCGTTCCATAAAGAGAACACAAGAGAGAGAGAGAGAGAAAGAGATCAAACACATAGCTACTGGTACATATCCTCGGCCCCAAGGGTGAACTACTCCCTCCTCGTCATGGAGAGCGCCGGGATGATGAAGATGGCCACCTGTGATGGGTTCCCTCTCCGGCAGGGTGCCGGAACGAGCTCCCGAGAGGTTTTTAGTGGCTACAAAGGCTTGCGGTGGCGGAACTCCTGATCTATCTTCTCTGTGGATGTTTTTGGGGTACGTGGGACTATATAGGCGAAAGAAGTCGGTCGGGAGGTGCTCGAGGGGCCCACGAGATAGGGGGCGCGCCTAGTTGGGGGGCCTTCCTATCTTCTGGCCTCCTCGAGGCTCTTCTGACGTGAACTCCAAGTCTCCTGGGTGATATTCTTCCAAAAAAATCACGCTGCCAAAGGTTTCATTCCGTTTGGACTCCGTTTGATATTCCTTTCCTTCGAAATACTGAAATAGGCAATAAAACAGCAATTTGGGCTGGAATTCGAGCCGAGTCGAGCCAGCTCGACTCGCTAGAGCTCGTTTCGTTAACGAGCTAGCTCGACTCGACTCGTTACTATAACGAGCCTAAACCCAAGATCGGCTCGACTCGTATAACTCGCGAGCTGACTCGACTAGCTTGTTAAGCTCGTTTAAGATATAAACATAAAGCCCTCAAATATGATAAAAATGATTGTGTATATATTAAACATATATATCACTATACAATTGTAATCTTCTTGTAACGCGTGAGTCTCCTAGGAGGCTAGGCCTTCAACTGCTCAGCCTTGGGTTGTGCGCTTGGGATGTACGCTGTTTAGTGGCTGATCTTTCTGTGTATCGGGAGTGGCTGGTCTATTGTATCGAGCCTAACGAGTTACACGAGTACTCGCGAGATTAGCTCGTTTAACTTGGTCTATAAACGATCTTAAACTAAAGCTCGGCTCGACTCGTTATTCTTCGAGTTCGAGTCAATTCGAGCCGAGTCACGAGCTACTTGTTTAGCTCGCGAGCTTCGAGCTTTTTTTCCAGCCCTAACAACAATATGGGATGGGCCTCCGGTTAATAGGTTAGTCCCAAAAGTAATATAAAAGTGTATAATAAAGCCCGTAATCATTCAAAACGATAATAAAATAGCATGAATGCTTCATAAATTATAGATACGTTGGAGACGTATCAGCATCCCCAAGCTTAATTCCTACTCGTCCTCGGGTAGGTAAATGATAAAGAAAGAATTTATGAAGTGTGAATGCTAGAGGTGCACAAGCTTGATCAATGATAATTTCAATCACCTTTACTAGCATCATTATATGTCATAACAGTAGTTCATCTCATAAAACTTTTCATGATCAAGTAACAAGCTATTCACATGTTAAAGCATAAACCATAAACTTTCTTGAAAACTAGCAAACTTCATTCTTAGTCATCAAACAATTGCAATTCATCCTATTTTCAGGAAGGGTCTATGTCAGAGCTTTGATTTAGCAAACTTCACATACTCAACCATCATATAGTCTTCTACAATTGCTAACACTCACGCAGTACTTGTGGTTATGAAGTTTTAATAAGACACAAAGAAGGATAGGGGCTTATAATGTTGCCTCCAAACGTATTCACCTTTGGGTGATGTCAACAATAATAGTTCAAGCTAACGTACATCCAATTGGATATATATATCAAGATCACCCTAACACAAAGTGCTTGCCAAAGGA
>NW_021202490.1:0-1633 GCF_002162155.2 Triticum dicoccoides
TTTCAAATGAGCACATACCTTGACATGATCTTGAAGGTGTTCAAGATGGACCAGTCAAAGAAGGAGTTCTTGCCTGAGTTGTAAGGTACGAAGTTAAGACTTAAAGCTCGACCACGGCAGAATAGAGAGAAAGGACGAAGGTCGTCCCCTATGCTTAAGACGTAGGCTCTTCAGTATGCTATGTTGTGTACCGCACCTGAAGTGTGCCTTGCCATGAGTCAGTCAAGGGGTACAAGAGTGATCCATGAATGGATCACAGGACAGCGGTCAAAGTTATCCTTAGTAACTAGTGGACTAAGGAATTTTCTCGATTATGGAGGTGGTAAAAGAGTTCGTCGTAAAGGGTTACGTCGATGCAAGCTTAACACCTATCCGGATAGCTCTGAGTAGAGATACCGAATACGTATAATGGAGCAACAATTTAGAATAGCTCCAAGTAGAACAGTTATTTGGAATAGCTCCAAATAGAACGTGGGAGCTACATCTAGGAGATGACATAGAGATTTGTAAAGCACACACGGATCTGAAAGGTTCAGACCCGTTGACTAAAACCTCTCTCACAAGCAGAACATGACCAAACCCCAGATCTCATTGAGTCTTGATCACATGATGATGTGAACTAGTTTAGTGACACTAGTAAACTCTTTGGATGTTGGTCACATGGTGATGTGACCTGTCAGTGTTAATCACATGGTGATGTGAACTAGATTATTGACTCTAGTGCAAGTGGGAGACTGTTGGAAATATGCCCTAGAGGCAATAATAAAAGTGTTATTATTATATTTCTTTGTTCATGATAATAGTTTTTTATTCATGCTATAACTGTATTATCCGGAAATCGTAATACACGTGTGAATATATAGACCACAATATGTCCCTAGTGAGCCTCTAGTTGACTAGCTCGTTGTGATCAACAAATAGTCATGGTTTCCTGGCTATGGACATTGGATGTCGTTGATAACGGGATCACATCATTAGGAGAATGATGTGATGGACAAGACCCAAACCTAAGCATAGCACAAAGATCGTGTAGTTCGTTTGCTAGAGCTTTGCCAATGTCAAGTATCTCTTCCTTTGACCATGAGAGCGTGTAACTCCTGGATACCGTAGGAGTGCTTTGGGTGTATCAAACGTCACAACGTAACTGGGTGACTATAAAGGTGCACTACAGGTATCTCCGAAAGTATCTATTGTTTTATGTGGATCGAGACTGGGATTTGTCACTCCGTGTAAACGGAGAGGTATCTCTGGGCCCACTCGGTAGGACATCATCATAATGTGCACAATGTGACCAAGGGGTTGATCACGGGATGATGTGTTACGGAACGAGTAAAGAGACTTGCCGGTAACGAGATTGAACAAGGTATCGGTATACCGACGATCGAATCTCGGGCAAGTAAAATACCGCTGGACAAAGGGAATTGAATACGGGATTGATTGAGTCCTTGACATCGTGGTTCATCCGATGAGATCATCGTGGAACATGTGGGAGCCAACATGGGTATCCAGATCCCGCTGTTGGTTATTGACCAGAGAACGTCTCGGTCATGTCTGCATGTCTCCCGAACCCGTAGGGTCTACACACTTAAGGTTCGATGACGCTAGGGTTATAAAGGAAGCTTGTATGTGGTTA
>NW_021202491.1:0-1390 GCF_002162155.2 Triticum dicoccoides
TTTGTGGGTTGGAACGTAAGGCTCTTTTTACTCCTTTATCTTATGACATTCTGATCTGAGTCAGTCTATTCTTCCACCGGGGGTTAAGGAATTAGGATCTATTCTCTCTATCAGGTTCACGTGTTACTAATCAGTAGTACCTTATAGGTTTGATGGATACAAGCCTAGTTCAGTTCTACTACCACATTATGTTGTTAGGATGGACTCAGAACTTTGATATGATGATGTTGAGTGTGTATGAAATCCTTTGTCAAATGTCTCAAAATCCTTCTTGAGCATTTACAGCCGTTATGCTGTCAAAATTTTGCTAGAAATTCTAATGCCTTTGCATTATGGTTGTGCTTTCAGATGGCCACTCGCGACCTCAATCAAGTGGTTCGCCTGACTCGATGCCTAGATGTACCCGGCCATACCGCCATGTTGGTCAGGGTAATGACTGAGGCTGGATACCGTTGGTATCCCGAGTACACGGTCGAAGAGCAATTTCGAGACTTTAATCAAAGCCAGTATCTATGCACTGTCAGGATATTTCCATCTTATCCTGGATCCACCGAGCCCCTTCACTGCTCCTATGGACTCGGGGTTACTATTGAGATGGCTGTGCAGGACGCCGCCTACTCTATGATGACCATCATGCGAGTCAGGTCTGGTCTATTTCGGGACTCTAATTTCCGATATATGCCAGGATCACTTCCGGGAGCACAAGGGTATCTCCAGGCTATTTATGCTGACCCCACTCAGGAGGATTCACGGACTCGCACCACTGCTGAGATGCTCGAGGATAAGGACCGTGAAAATCGGGCCTTGAGGTTAGAGCTCTTCAATACCCGTGCTGACCATTGGGCCACATTGACTCGGTTTGCACCGGCGGTGCAAGCTGGATATTCAGATATGCGCGATCTCTATCCTGTGAGATCTGCTTTGCCAGACGTGATGGGTTGGCGTGATGTAGGAGGCATCACCCCACCTCGCGGTCCCCGCAGGCCACCGTCTGTTGGTCCAAGACCTCATCCTAGTCCCTATGGTCCACAAGCTCCGCGAGATCGTCTGTTTCCGGATGATCATGTTGAGCTTCCAGGCTATGGAGGTGATTTCTACGAGGACTACTACGGATCGGTCTGAGTTAGTGGTAGTATCACTAGTTTGAACTAGCTGTGCCGTCTATCGTCCTGCGTGACTCGTGGGATATGACCTAGTTTGTACCGCCTTCCGGAGGTGTAGAAAAATAATGTATAGGAGCTTGGGATGCCTCCGATGAGATGTAATCCTCTTTTCACCGTAATAGTACCTTGTTTGGTCTTGTACTAAACCTTGTATGGTGTGTATGACGATGGAATAAAGAAGCAGTTTCTGTATCTACCATGTCATACGGATGATCATCTTGCATTCC
>NW_021202492.1:0-731 GCF_002162155.2 Triticum dicoccoides
CTCTCTCACACGGCCGAACACCACCGTCGCCGCCGTTCGCCTTAGCAGCCGTCTCCGGCCACCCCTCGCTCCCCCAACTAGCTCAGGAGCTCCGCCTCGACCTCCTCTTCCTCCCCACCGCTCCACGGGCCTCCGGAAGCCCTGCATCGCCGCCACATCGCCGTTCCCCTCCTCGGGCTCCGACCACCGTCGTCGTCGATTCGCCGTCTCCAGCGCGTCGCCGAGCCCGCTTCGACGCCCACTGCAACCGCGGTGAGCTACGCTACCGTTTCCCCTTCTTCTCCCCCTCGTTCCCTCACCGTAGCCTCCTCCCCACCACGGCCGAACCTCCGCCGTCGCCGAGCTCGCCGTCGACGCAGCTCCGGTGACCATTTGGTCACCCCGGCGAGTCCAACGAGTTCGTAAGGCTCCATAGAGCATCCCTAGCGCCTCGCTTCGCTCGCCTTCGAGCTCCAACCCCGTTTCCGTGCACGACCGAACTCCGGCGGCCGCAGCCGAGCTCGCCGCCGTCGACTCCGGCCACCTCAGGCACAGCCACGGCCACCGTTCGACGCGCGGGAGCAAGGGCTCTCCAACGAGCCCAAGCACAGCCTCGCCCGTGCCCTGTAGCGCGATCCCGCATCACGCCGCCGTCTCGGACCTCGCCGGCGTCATGTCGCCGGTGGGGTTTGACTTGTCCGACCTGGGGTTTGACCCCCCCAGGGTCACTGACGCGTGGGCCCCGTCGGCCA
>NW_021202493.1:0-1233 GCF_002162155.2 Triticum dicoccoides
AAGCGATTTCCATAGTTGTTGAACCCCAAGGTGCACTTATGTGTCGGTCATCAACACTCATAGTTTTCGCCGATTCTGGCCCGTTTCTTGGATTATTACTCACTGTTTTGGGGTCCCATAGTGATTTCCATAGTTGTTGAACCCCAAGGTGTGCTTATGTGTCGGTCATTAACACTCACGGTTTTGGCCGTTTCTGGCCCGTTTCTTGGACTATTACTCACCATTTTGGGGCCCCGAAGCGATTCGCATAGTTGTTGAACCCCCAAGGTGCGCTTATGTATCGGTCATCAACACTCACAGTTTTGGCTGATTCTGGCCCGTATCTTGGACTATTACTCACCGTTTTGGGGTCCCGGAGCGATTTCCATAGTAGTTGAACCCCAAGGTGCGCTGATGTGTCGGTCATCAACACTCACAGTTTTGGCCAATTCTGTCCAATTTCGTGGACTTTTACTCACAGTTTTGGGGTCCTGGGGTGATTTCCACGATTAACGAACCCTGGGGTGCGTTTACGTGTCGGTCATCAAAACTCATAGTTTTCGCCGATTCTGGCCCATTTCTTGGATTATTACTCACTGTTTTGGGGTCCCATAGCGATTTCCATAGTTGTTGAACCCCAAGGTGTGCTTATGTGTCGGTCATTAACACTCACGGTTTTGGCCGTTTCTGGCCCGTTTCTTGGACTATTACTCACCATTTTGGGGCCCCGAAGCGATTCACATAGTTGTTGAACCCCCAAGGTGCGCATATGTATCGGTCATCAACACTCACAGTTTTGGCCGATTCTGGCCCGTTTCGGGGACTATTACTCACTATTTTGGGGTCCCGAAGTTATTTTCATAGTTGTTGAACCCAAGGTGCGCTCATGTGTAGGTCATCAACACTCACAGTTTTGGCCGATTCTGGCCCGTTTCGTGGACTATTACTCACTGTTTTGGAGTCCCGGCGTGATTTCCACGATTAACAAACCCTGGGGTGCGTTTACGTGTCGGTCATCAACACTCACAGTTTTGGCTGATTCTGGCCCATATCTTGGACTATTACTCACCGTTTTGGGGTCCCGGAGCGATTTCCATAGTAGTTGAACCCCAAGGTGCGCTGATGTGTCGGTCATCAACACTCACAGTTTTGGCCGATTCTGTCCAATTTCGTGGACTTTTACTCACTGTTTTGGGGTCCGGGGTGATTTCCACGATTAACGAACCCTGGGGTGCGTTTACGTATCGGTCATCA
>NW_021202494.1:0-1773 GCF_002162155.2 Triticum dicoccoides
GGAAACAGTTCACCGCAGAAGCTCCGGGACTGCCGAAGGAGCTGCGATATACATACCCGAAAGTAAGTACTACTGGCTAGCTAGTTGCGCGCATCTCCGGCCCGTTGATTCTATATATAGCTATACTTTCATCAATGCCATTTATAATGCTTCATTATCGGTTTGATTGACGTCTATTTCTCGTAAAGTGCTTGTGGCAGGAGGAAGGGAATGATTTCTGTGGATACTACGTGTGCGAGTTCATCCACACCGCGACTTTGAAAAACAAGCGGGGCTACTCTCAAAGACAATATGAAGTGCGTAAGCAATAACATTCACAATTTCATTTTATTACACCATCATTTCTGTTGAGTTTCATTCATATATATGTATTAATTAACCCCCTTCTTCAAATTAGACGTGGCAGATGCGGAATGAACTCCTAGAACCAGATCGCATGAAAGCAATTCAAGAGGAATTGGCGGGATTCTTTCTTGACCACGTCATCAGTAAAACCGGAGAATACCATGTGGAAATTGATTTCAAATGCTAGCTAGGGGTTTGTAATTATAAGAGATCTTATACATATTGTACATTTATGTAGTCAGTAGCGTCGGATACATAATACGAAAACTTGTTGTTCGACCAACCTCTCAGAGAAGGAGAGGTCGATCGATCACTTCTCTCGGTATGCATGACGAACTTCTGTACTGAATGGTTCTCTCGATCACTTATGTATATATAGTACGTAGCGTCCAAGCACGGACATAAGAGAGGACACTTCTCTCTATTAATTAGCTAGCTAACACAATATGTGAAACACCTAATTAAATTAACCCCCCAAAACCCCCAACCTTCCCTCCTTTTAAAAAAAACACAAAAACCCCAGCAACTGGAATGCTGACGCATGGATGCATTTTGGTCCCGGTTGGTGCCACCAACCGGGACAAAGGCCCCCTGACTGGGGTGGGCGCACAGAGCCACGTGGAGGCACATTGGTCCCGGTTCTGGATTGAACCGGGACTGATGGGTGGAGGTATTAGTAACGACCCATTAGTCCCGGTTCATGAACCGGGACTAAAGGCCCTTACGAACCGGGACTAATGGGTGGTTTTCTACTAGTGGGGGGGCGGGGGCCGGGGGAAGGGAAGGGGACCCCCGGCGGCTTACAAGCTAACTTTATGCTCTTGTTGGTTGTTGCATTGTTTTTGTTCTAAGAGTTGGTGTATGAGAGAAATGCTTTGAGATAATACGTGAAGCATGAAGAGATAGCAATTGCTTGGTGGTGGTATATATGCAGGCATTGTTACCACTCATTGCTGTGGTGGGAAGAAACATTACGCTGCATATATTTTGCATTGAAATTTCTTCACAAATAATGCACGTATACTGTGCATGGGATGTATTTTTACTTAACATGGTTTCAACTTATACATATATTGTTCCCAGTAACCGATCAGATGCACTTATCTACATTTTTTAGATTTCTAGCGTGTATGTTTTGATGCCAAAAATTGGCATGCCAATATTTGGAATATTAGCTATTGATTGGTTGCCTATCAATTTTTTTCCAACCTCACAATAAGTTGCCAACATTTGTAAAGTCTTGGCATTGCCAATTTTTGGCTTGTCAATGCATTCCTAGACAAATGTTGGTATTGAATCAAGCATGTTGTTCAGTTTTCGCTTGATTCATAATCGAAGCTGGTTACATTATGTTCAATATTCATGTGCAAGCACTTCTTGTACAATGTAACATGCTTAGGGAGGTGCTTAGAGAATTAAACCAATTTT
>NW_021202495.1:0-1028 GCF_002162155.2 Triticum dicoccoides
TAAAGTCAAGGGCGATAAAGGTGGACATTTTAGTGTCCAAGGAACCATTATCAACTGATCAGATAATGTCGGTTCCTTATGCTTTAGCTATCAGAAGCAATATGTGTATTCAAATATGAACGCGCCCTTGTTTCTAATTGGGATACTTGGCAAATATACAAGTAAGTCCAGAAATGGACCACTGGAAAAGCCGCCAAATGTCTTGCAGATATGCAAAACAATAAAGTTTACATGCTCACTTATAAGGAGTCCAATAACTTTGATATTCTGAGTTATTCAGACATTGTTTATGCGAGATGTGTGGATCTTAAAGTTTCCACGCTATGTTACATCCTCACTCTCACATATGGAGCTATATCGTGGAACAGCTCTATAATGACACTAATGACATTGGAAATAATGCATTTACTTATGTGGCATGTTAAGAGGCTATTGGGCAGGTTGTATGTCAAGAAATATTATTCCCGGAATTGAATGTGGTAGACAACACCATTAAACCACTTACTGCGATTATGAACACGCAGTTCTCTATACAAGTAACAACAAGTCAATTGGTATTGCCAAAACCATTGTCATTATGTCTCTGTTGTGAAAGATAGAGTCCAGGATCAAACCTATGGTGTTTGATTTATAAAGTATTGCGGTACCGCTTAGTAAAGGCTTACCACCCATTTTATGAATATATTGCCGGCATGGGTTCATAAAGCCTTATTGATCCTGGAAATTAGGACCATTAAATAAACCAACTCCCATAAAGAAAAATGTTATCCATTTCGAGATAGAATGGTATACTATAAGGATTGAGGTTCAGTGACACTTCATTGGCCATTGCAACACCTTACTTTGGTATATTATTTTTATTGAGAGTGGGCTTATGATGTTTATTAACCTTACGATCAAGGGGGAGAATATTGGGTTTGATCTTAGGTTATTGTTAACCGAGAGAAAAATATGGGAGACAAAGTCTCCTCCCCTAACGATTGTGCTCTGATCGGAGGCACCCATAACCGACTTTTGGTTTTGGTCCC
>NW_021202496.1:0-863 GCF_002162155.2 Triticum dicoccoides
CCCACACATACGGACTCTAAAAATAGCCTATACTTATGTATTTCGAAATTACATGGGCCTGGCCCAATAATAAGGTGACGCAGCACCTAAATTAGCCTCGGGACGAAATTTATGAAGTGGCATCTTGTATATTTCGTCCAAGGCTTCATGCACCCATTATGGTGGCTTCAAAGTCCTGAAATCATCACTTGTAACTCCGTTCTTGTTCCCCTTGCGCATGCCATCATCTCCATGCTTGTTCTTGCTCCAATGTTCATCCTTCTCCAAGCTAGGCCCTTCATTTGTAAGCAAAATAAATGTATCCAATTTAGGCAGCATCATATTCTCATGAACATTAGAATCATTACCAAGAAACGAAAGTACCTGATAATTTAGTTGGCGTGCACGAGCTCTAGTAATTGGTCCAGTATGTATAGCAGCAGGGGCTGTGGGTGTAACAATTGTATTGATGTCCTCATCAATATACCACCACCGATCCATATCCATATACTACCACCGCTACCACTACCGCTGCCATATACCACCACCATATATCTACCACCAATCTGAGTTCCTTGCTTATTAGGTTTGTTTCCGAGATCCATCTAGTTTCCGATTCGTGTTTCCTTGCCGGAGTAGGTTTCGGGGAAAAAAAAGAGTCGGGTAGCCACGCTCCGTTTAGGCCCAAAATTTTTCGAAAACGCATTTTTCGAAAAAAATTCTGGCTATCCTATTTTTAGGTGTTTCTGAGTGTTTTGAGACAGGTGCCATTATAGGAAGTTCTTTTTTGACCCGTTTCCAAATTTTGGGTCCGAGCAGTCGAAAAAAAAAAATTGGTCGAAATTTTTTTTTCGTGCCCATCCTGTCAGTTTGACCTAGGAAGA
>NW_021202497.1:0-1076 GCF_002162155.2 Triticum dicoccoides
ATAAATGGATCTTTTAAGAAGAAGACGGACGTGGATGGTAATGTCACCATCTATGAAGCTCGACTTGTGGCGAAGTGTTTTCCGACAAGTTCAAGGAGTTGACTACGATGAGATTTTCTCACTCGTAGCGATGCTTAAAGTCCGTCGGATTCATGTTAGCATTAGCTGTATTTATGAAATCTGGCAGATGGATATCAAAACGAGTTTCCTTACCAGTTTTCGTGAGGAAAGGTTGTATATAATACAATCAGAAAGTTTTTGTCGATCCTAAGGATGCTAAAAGGTATGCTAGCTCCAGCGATCCTTCTAAGGACTGGAGTGAGCATCTCGGAGTTGGAATGTATGCTTTGATGATGATCAAAGATTTTGGGTTTGTACAAAGTTTATGAGAAACTTGTATTTCCAAAGAAGTGAGTGGGAGCACTATAGAATTTCTGATGAGTATATGTTGTTGACATATTGTTGATCATAAATGACGTAGAATTTCTGGAAAGCATATAAGGTTATTTTGAAAGTGTCTTTCAATGGAAAGCCTGGATTAATCTACTTGAACATTGAGCATCAAGATCTATAAGGATAGATCAAAATGCTTAATAATACTTTCAAATGAGCACATACCTTAACATGATCTTGAAGGTGTTCAAGATGGATCAGTCAAAGAAGAAGTTCTTGCCTGAGTTGTAAGGTACGAAGTTAAGACTTAAAGCTCGACCACGACAGAATAGAGAGAAAGGACGAAGGTCGTCCCCTATGCTTAAGACGTAGGCTCTTCAGTATGCTATGCTGTGTACCGCACCTGAAGTGTGCCTTGCCATGAGTCAGTCAAGGGGTACAAGAGTGATCCAAGAATGGCTCACAGGACAGCGGTCAAAGTTATCCTTAGTAACTAGTGGACTAAGGAATTTTCTCGATTATGGAGGTGGTAAAAGAGTTCGTCGTAAAGGTTACGATGATGCAAGCTTGACACCTATCCGGATAGCTCTGAGTAGAGAGACCGGATACATATAATGGAGCAATAATTTAGAATAGCTCCAAGTAGAACAGTTATTTGGAATAGCTCCAAATAGAGCGTGGTA
>NW_021202498.1:0-769 GCF_002162155.2 Triticum dicoccoides
TTCGTGGACTATTTACTCACTTTTTTGGGGTCCCGGAGTGATTTCCACGAGTAACGAACCCTCGGGTGCATTTACGTGTCGGTCATCAAGACTCGTAGTTTTGGCCGATTCTGACCCGTTTCGTGGACTATTACTCACCGTTTTGGGGTCCGAAAGCGATTTCCATAGTTGTTGAACCCCAAGGTGCGCTTACGTGTCGGTCATCAACACTCGCAGTTTTGGCCGATTCTGGCCCGTTTCATGGACTAACTCACTGTTTTGGGGTCCCGGAGTGATTTGCACGATTAACGAACCGTGGGGTGCGTTTACGTGTCGGTCATCAACTCTCACGGTTTTTGTTGATTCCAACCTGTTTCGTGGCCTATTACTCACCGTTTTGGGGTTCGAAAGTGATTTCCATTCTTGTTGAACCCCAAGGTGCGCTTACGTGTTGGTCATCAACACTCACAGTTTTGGCCATTCTGGCCCGTTTCGTGGACTATTACTCACTGTTTTGGGGTCCCGGAGTGATTTCCACGAGTAACGAACCCAGTGGTGCGTTTACGTGTCGGTCATCAACACTCGCAATTTTGGCCGATTCTGACCCGTTTCGTGGACTATTACTCATTGTTTTGTGGCCCCAAAGCGATTTCAATAGTTGTTGAACCCTAAGGTGCGCTTACATGTCGGTCATCAGCGCTCACAGTTTTGGCCGATTCTGGCCCGTTTCATGGGTATTACTCACTATTTGGGGTCCCAAAGTGATTTTCACGATTAACGAACCCTGGGG
>NW_021202499.1:0-1012 GCF_002162155.2 Triticum dicoccoides
TGTGCTTTTCCCTTGTTTACGTGCCGCGCCGTGATTTTGTTGGTGTTCTAGGCTCGCGTCTCTAGCACAGTCTAGCCTAGGACCAGCACAGTACCGTCGTTGAGCGTTTATTCAACTTTGCATCTCTGAATTGATTATTGCTGACCCTTTTTGCTACCATACTATAAGCCTTCCCAGCTCCACATACATCTACGTCGTGTGTTCGACTCTCCCTGGTAATCGCTCTATCCAAGCTTTGAGAGTTTTTGACTACAACGGTTGCCGATCACCGCCTGCTGCTGGGTAAGAACTGGTAAGAATTTGAGATTTGCTTGACGGATTTGTGATACACCACCACCACTTCTTAGTAGTCTGTAGGATCATATTCTTGTGTGTTTCTATTGCTGCTAACCTGATGAGGACATGACTACCTTGGATATGACCAAAAATATTGCATATATGCATATTTGTCAGGTGATTTCTAGTGCAAACTATTCAATAATCTATTTATGTTATCCAGAACAAAAATACTTCACACACTTTTGTGTTTTGTCTAATTGCAGGTGTATGGGACATTTATACAATCCACATATGAAGATAAGGAAGAAAGAGATGTTTATTTGCTGTCCAAAAAGTTCTCTCACGTCACTTTTGGCCCAAGAGAAGATAGAGTCCAAGTCTCTCACGTTCTGGATTCAGATTCGGACTGCACAGACATACCTGACTCAAAACGCACACAAGTTTTTCATACGGACTCTGAATTGGGTGATTCTTTTTTTGTTGGAAACTAGATTTCGTGCACTTTCCAACCCAATTGGAATCACCTTCAAATTCGTCCGGAGTGTTGAGTTGTGGACGAAACAATCTGATGCTGCAGCAGAATCCGAGTCAAACTACAAGTCCAAAGGTGTTACATCACCTCCACTTGGGCCCATTGGCCTTGTACGACCTAGATTTAGTTTTAGGCTGCCTTGGGACGTCCTCCCACCTCCTTGGCCGCCACCCCTTGCTCCTATATAAGTAGATCCATCTA
>NW_021202500.1:0-732 GCF_002162155.2 Triticum dicoccoides
ACCAAACCAAGAAAAGGACGTAGTCCTTCCTTTAGTTGGCTCATTCGCTTAATTAGTTACATCGAAGATCTAGACAGGAGGTCCTGTGTTCAATTCCCATAATTTTGATTTATTTTGAGCCAATTATTTTTCGCGGTCTCTATGAAAGCCCATAAAAGGCCCATCAACATAGAAGTACCTGGCCCAGATTGACCAAACGAAAAGGACTAAACCAAACCAAGAATACATATTCCCTTTAATAGTAGGATAATTCCTTTTTTAATTTAGTAGCCCCAACACATTGAAGCCTATGGATCCTTCCTTTCAATATAGAAATCAACATAGAAGTACCTGGCCCAGATTGACCAAACGAAAAGGACTAAACCAAACCGAGAAAAGGACGCAATCCTTCCTTTAGTTTGCTCATTCGCTTAATTAGTTACATCGAAGATCTAGACAGGAGGTCCTGTGTTCAATTCCCACAATGTTAATTTATTTTGACCGAATTATTTTTCGCGGTCTCTATGAAAGCCCATAAAAGGCCCATCAACATAGAAGTACCTTGCCCAGATTGACCAAACAAAAAGGACTAAACCAAACCAAGAATACCTATTCCCTTTAATAGTAGGATAATTCCATTTTTAATTTAGTAGCCCCAACACATTGAAGCCTATGGATCCTTCCTTTGAATATAGAAATCAACATAGAAGTACCTGGCCCAGATTGACCAAACGAAAAGGACTAAACCAAACC
>NW_021202501.1:0-7190 GCF_002162155.2 Triticum dicoccoides
TGGCATATCAACTGGAGCTTTCGCCGAACCTTTCTCAGGTTCACGATGTGTTCCATGTGTCACAACTCCGTCGTTGCTTCAAGGATCCAATTCGAGCGGTGGATCATGAAGTGCTCGAATTGCAACAGGACCTCTCCTATAAAGAGCATCCGGTCCGCATTCTTGACCAAGCTGAACGCCGCACACGTCATAAGGCGATCAAATTCCTCAAAGTCCAGTGGTCGAATCACTCTGAAGACGAAGCCACTGGGGAACGCGAGGACCGCCTGCGTGATGAATACCCCGCACTGTTTCCTTCTACCTCCTAAATCTCGGGACGAGATTTCTTGTAGTGGAGGAGATTTGTAACGCCCGGATAATTAGGCTAAAGTAAAACTCTCCTAATGATGCCATGTCATCGGTGATTACTGTTGCTAAACTTTCGTTAGTTCAAACCGATTCAAAAATCAATTCAGAAAATGGCAAACAACAAAAGTTTTTAAAAGTTGAAACCAAAAATGTTCGGTGGGTGCCAAATATTGCACTGGTAATTATGGTGAAGTAAACACATTTTTACAAAATGCCTAAATACTTTAAAATGAAATAAAACAGAAAAGAAAATAAATAAAAAGAAAAAGGAAAACACAAAACAAAAGAACTAACAAAAAGAAAAAGAAAAAAAAGGGGAAGCACCCCCCTCCCCCTGGGCTTCGGCCTAGCAGGCCACAGGCCGGCCCAGCTGCGGCCCACCCCGCACCCATAAGACCCCCCATTCCCCCAGTACCCACCGACACCCCCACTCCCTCCCCGCAAAATATCTCCTCCCCCTCTCTCCCGATTGGATCGGGATCGAGGAGGAGACCGCTCGCCGCCGCCTCGCGCTCACCTGATGCCGCCCGGAGCTCTCCTGCCGGCCTGCTTCCTCCTCCCCACGCCGGACCTCCTCGTCCTCCTCCCCGAGTCGCTCCCCGCGCCCCGTTGCCCAGACCCTACTCCCCGCAGTGAGCTGCCCCTCCTCGCGTCCCGCCCTCTCTCCTCGCACTCCCTTCCTCGCGATCGTCGCTGCGCCTCGCGCGCTCCGGCCCCGCGTTCACCGCAGTCGGCCGCGCCCTGGCCGCGCGCCGCTTTGCCTGGCCGCGCCCGTCACCCCGCCCCGACGCGCCTCGCCTGCGCCGCTCGCTCACCGCGCCGCCGCCCCGTTTCCCCCGCACGTTGTGCCGCATGGCCGCCTTTGCTCGCCTGCGGTCCGGTGCCCCCCCTCCTTCTCCGGCGACCGGTCGGCGCCCCATGGACCCGCTGCCTACCCGCGCGTCGCGAGCGCCGCTGCAGCCCCGCCGCTCCCTGCCGCGCTCCTTCCCTGGCCTCTCCTCCCCTCGCACTCTCGCGCTCGCACCGCAGCCCGTGTGGCCTCGCCCTGGACTGCCGCCGCTGCCCTGAGCCCCGCCCTGCGCTGCCGCCCCCGCGACGCCTCTCCTCTGTGCCGCCCCACGCCGCTTCTCCCGCACCGTCCTGCTCGGCCGCTGCCACGCCGCGCCCGCCCCTGCACCACACCACGGTCGTGCGCCCCGTCGCCACCGGTGCTGCAGCGCCACTGCGCCGGCCGCCGCGTCCCGGCGTGCTGGACGCCCGGGTCGGCCCTGCACGGTGCCCGTTAACCGCGTGCCCGCTAAGGCCCCTGTGGGCCTATGACAGATAGGGCCCACCCTCAGAACGTTTTATTAAAAAAACAATAATAAATAAAAATTAATAAATAAATAATAATTAACTTAATTAATTAATTAAGGAATTAATTAAGTTAATTAATCATAATTAGATTAACCTAATTAACTGTTAGTTAATTAATCAATCAATGACAATGGGGCCCACCCCTAATTAATTCTGATTAGATTAATTAAAATTTGGATAATTAACATGTGTCTCTGACCAGTGGGACCCCCTGGTCAGGTTGACCAGTCAACTCTGTTGACTGCTGACGTCAGCATGACATCATGCTGATGTCATTAATTCATTTTGGAATTAATTTAAATAATTAATTAAATTCCAGAAATTAATAAAATCTTTAGAAAATCATATCTTTTAATCCGTAACTAGGATTAAAATATTTTCAACATGAAAGTTGCTCAGAACGACGAGACGAATCCGGATACGCATCCCGTTCGTCCGCCACGCATCCCTAGCATAGCAAACACGCAACTTTCCCCCTTCGGCTCCTCTGCCCGAAAATGCGAAACACCGGGGTTAATTTCCCGGATGTCCCCCCCCTTCACCGGTACCACCTCGTACCGCGTTAGGGCACACCTAGCATCACGCTTTGTCATGTCATGCATCGTCATGCATTTGCTTGCATTATATTTATTGTTTCTTCCCCCTCTTCTCTCGCTAGACACGAGACCGACGACGCTGCTACCCAGTACGACTACGGTGTTGACGACCACTCTCTCTTGCCAGAGCAACCAGGCAAGCCCCCCTTGATCACCAGATATCGCCTACTCTGCTTTCTATACTGCTTGCATCAGAGTAGTGTAGCATGTTACTGCTTTCCGTTAATCCTATCCTGATGCATAGCCTGTCCTTGCTACTACTGTTGTTACCTTACCTGCAATCCTAATGCTTAGTATAGGATGCTAGTTTATCATCAGTGGCCATACATTCTTGTCCGTCTTCCATGCTATACTATCGGGCTGGGATCACTCGGGAGTTGATCACGGGTATATACTTATACATAAATACATGCTATACAGTTGGTGACTAAAGACGGGTCGGCTCGTAGGAGTACCCGTGAGTGATTCCGATGTTGGGGGCTGAAGGGGCAGGTGGCTCCATCCCGGTAGAGGTGGGCCTGAGTTCCCGAAGGCCCCCGACTGTTACTTTGTGGCGGAGCGACAGGGTAGGTTGAGACCACCTAGGAGAGAGGTGGGCCTGGCCCTGGTCGGCGTCCGTGGTTATTTCAAAATAACACGCTTAACGAGATCTTGGTATTTGATTTGAGTCTGGCTACTGGCCTATACGCACTAACCATCTATGTGGGGACAGTTATGGGCACTCGATGTCGTGGTATCAGCCGAAGCCTTCGTGACGTCAGCAACTGAGCGGTGCGCGCCGGGTTGGACCGCGTAACGCAACTCCTTTGTAATGGAGGTTGCTAGGTATGCTCTCCGGCCGCGTACGCAACGTGTAGGTGTGCAATGGGCGATGGGCCCAGACCCCTGCGCCATAGGATTTAGACCGGCGTGCTGACCTCTCTGTTGTGCCTAGGTGGGGCTGCGACGTGTTGATCTTTCGAGGCCGGGCATGACCCAGGAAAGTATGTCCGGCCAAATGGGATCGAGCGTGTTGGGTTATGTGGTGCACCCCTGCAGGGAAGTTGATCTATTCAAATAGCCGTGTCCCTCGGTAAAAGGATGACCCGGAGTTGTACCTTGACCTTATGACAACTAGAACCGGATACTTAATAAAACACACCCTTCCAAGTGCCAGATACAACCGGTGATCGCTCTCTCACAGGGCGACGAGGGGAGGATCATCGGTTAGGATTATACTATGCGATGATACTTGGAGGACTTCAGTCTACTCTATTCTACATGCTGCAAGACGGAGGCTGCTAGAAGCGTAGTCTTCGAAAAGACTAGCTATCCCCTCTTATTCCGGCTTTCTGCAGTTCAGTCCACATATATTAGCCTTATTCCAGTTGATACCAATGCATACATATGTAGTGTAGCTCCTTGCTTGCGAGTACTTTGGATGAGTACTCACGGTTGCTTTTCTCCCCCTTTTCCCCTTTCCTATACCCGATTGCTGCGACCAGACGTTGGAGCCCAGGAGCCAGACGCCACCGTCGACGACAACTACTACTACATTGGGGGTGCCTACTACTACGTGCAGCCCGCTGACGGCGACCAGGAGTAGTTTAGGAGGATCCCAGGCAGGAGGCCTGCGCCTCTTTCGATCCGTATCCTAGTTTATGCAAGCCTTCTTAAGGCATACTTGTTTATCTTATGTCTGTACTCAGATATTGTTGCTTCCGCTGACTCGTCTATGATCGAGCTCTTGTATTCGAGCCCTCGAGGCCCCTGGCTTGTAATATGATGCTTGTATGACTTATTTTATTTGTAGAGTTGTGTTGTGATATCTTCCCGTGAGTCCCTGATCTTGATCGTACATGTTTGCGTGTAAGATTAGTGTACGATTGAATCGGGGGCGTCACAACAAGGGCGTGGCGGATACTCTGGATACATCCGGGATGGTCAGAACGTCAATCGATACGGGCAGTGGGGAGATGATGGATATGATGCATATGGTGAGGGATTGCACCGTGGATCTTCGTCCGGTGGCAGCCGTGGATATAACCGATACAATGATAATGATGCTGGACAGTTTCAAGGTCCGCCCGGTAACTTCGTTGAAGGTGTCACAGGTCCTCGGGATCGCTACCGCGGTGGATATCGTCGCGGTGGGAGAGGGAGACGCCCACCACCGCCTCGACAATACCCACCGCCACCACGGCTTGCTATGGATATGGCTTCGGGGGAGGAACTCGAGCACGGAGCGGCTGAGGTGGAAGGTCCATCCACGCTACCAGCGGTGGCAGTTGACGCGGTTAGGGCTTTGGCGGCAGTGCAGATTCCGGTGTCTTCTGGAGGGACCAAAACTAAGGAAGGCGCATCTGACAAAGGGTCAGAGAAAGCGGAGGGGGAAAAACTCTCTAAGTGCGCGATTAAGAAGAAAAAGTTGCCTTGCTATAGATGTGGTCAAAAGGGTCATTTCGTGGCAGAGTGTACGAATAAGCTTTGTGATTATTACCTCCGCTCCCAGCATGTGACTGGGGAATGCCCTCTTCTCTCCGGTCCTAAGCCTGGTATTAATATTTTTGGGGTCTGCTGTAAGGAGTTGATGTTCTTTGAGACACCGGAGGTGGATCCTCTACCGCAGATGGTTGAGAGCTCCTTCCCGGCAGTAATCCGAGTTACTAATGGACAGTTGACTGAGGCTTAGATCGTGAGACAACTACGTGATTTAGTGCCAGGTAATTATCAGTGGCATCTGGAGAAGTTAGAAGGTCAGACTTATAAGGTGGCTTTTCCCACTAAAGAGGATCAGATGCATTTTCTTAAATGGGGTTTATGCAGAGTTTCCAGCACAAACGTTGTGATTGCTTTTGACGAGTGGAAGCGGGACGAACCTGAGGGTACACCTTTGGAGAAGGTGTGGGTTCGTTTTTATGGCGTGCCACCTAAATTTGTAAAACATTTTCTGATTGCTTGGAGTTTGGGTGGTTTGATTGGTAAGACAGAAAAGGTGGACATGCCATTCACTCGAGCACAAAACGCTGCGAGGCTTTTGGTCAGTGTTGTGAGTGTTGAGCATATACCAGATGTGGTCAGATGGACACATGCTGGAGTCACTTTTGTCTTAGAGCTTGAGATTGAGGATACTGCAGTTTCTGAGGAGGGAGATGGCACACAAGACATGGATACTACTGAGGGGGGCGGCGCACTCGGGAACCAAGAGAAGGGGTCCGATGACACACTGCCGGAGTCGGACAAGGGGCCTGTTACACAGTCTGATAAGGTAGACAGTTCTACCAAAGAGGCGCCCCCGTCCAACACTCCAATGAACACGCTTCGTTTTGGATCCTTTGTACCGAGGTCTGCTCCTAGTCGGTTATGGAGCACCAGGGTCGAGGCAAACGACCCGATTGAGCTTGAGTTGCCACTAGTGCCGAGTCTAGTCGGCGATGTGACGACCACAGAGTCTTCTCCCGGTGCGAGGGTGGATTCTGTTGGGATGGCCGCAGATTTGGGAGACCTCGGGCAGGATGTTCACACCGAGGTACCACGGCCGGACCTTTCGTCGGTGGTTGGGGCGCCCGGCCAGGAGATCTATGGCGCGCCTCCTACTTCGCTGTCTCCGGTTGAGTTGGGGGTGAGATGCGGGAAGGAGTCCCGTGTTGTAACCCCTCTGCAGTTTTGTTCCGAGCAGGATGGCCGAGGTATGACGAGTTCCACGGGTGATAAGGGGGATGAGATCTGTGAGCAGGCGGCTCCACCGTCCTCTTCCCCCTTGTTACCCAAAGCGGCAGTTCACCCCACCACGCCCCTTCCTCCTTGATCGACGATACGGGAAGGGCGTGGGAGTCCTGACCGTACCCCACGCGAGAGGACCACAGAGGAGCTCATCGCTTTTGGTGGGATTACGGATCCGGTGTCGGCTGGCAGGCGTGTCAGCAACCGGATCCAGGGACAACCCGATGCGGATGACTTTCAACTAGCGCGTGCCAAGAGGGCTGCCATGCTTTGTCAGGCCGAGACTACTGCAGGTACGTCTTTTGATATAAGTTGTTCAATTTTACACTTCTCTGAGAATGAGTTAATTGATAAGGCAAACGACTTAGGCATTTCTTTGGGATCAAATGAAATTGAGGTCGTCAAATCCGTTAATGATCTTTTAGCCATGGAAGCGGAGAGGGCTTCTGAGATCATTCATAATCTAGCCTCTATCAAACCTATGAATGACAATGACATGAATAATTTAGGCATTAATGATCTTGCAAATATCTGCAATAATCTCTTGCCTAGTGTCGAGACCGAAGATGAGGAGGAGGTTGAGAACACAGATACGGTAGAGCCTCTCATGACGGAGGAGGCAGTGTCCGGCATTGATAATAATATTGTCCCACAGGGGGTTGGGGAGAAGCCCAAACGACCCTGGAAGTGGAAAATTTATCCTACTTCAGCGGTACGCAGAAGTGCTAGAGTTAAACTTAAGAAAAAGTTCCATGATGACTTATGAAAGGACTCTTTTGGAATAGCAGAGGTCTAGCAGACTTGGCTAAACAAAGATTCTTAGCAGAGACAACATTAGAGCATCACTTGGATTTTGTTGCACTCTTGGAAACTGGACGAGATAATTACACATCCCAATTCCTTCAATCCCTCTCCAGTGGTATCGATTTTGATTGGCACATTTTACCACCTAGAGGAAGATCCGGCGGGATTTTACTAGGAGTACGGTGTGAGACATTAAAGGTGCTTAATGTGGTGCACAGAGACTTTTCAGTTAAATTCAGGGTGAGATCAAAATTGGATGGATTCCGATGGTCACTAGTTGCGGTATATGGGGCAGCGCAACCTGAATTTAAACCTGATTTTCTTGCCAATTTAGTGCGGATTTGTGGAGATGAAAATCTGCCACTACTAGTCGGGGGGGGGGGG
>NW_021202502.1:0-1325 GCF_002162155.2 Triticum dicoccoides
GGGGGGGTCTCTCTTTCATTTTATTTTCTATTTAAAACTTTGCTATTGTTTCTTTTATTATTTCTCTTTTCTGTTTTAATTCATTTTAAAATATTCAGGCACTTTCTAAAAATATGTTTTCTTTATTATAATTACCCTTGTAATATTCGGCACCCGCCGGACATTTTTGTTTCAACCTTTGAAAATGTTTGTTGTTTGACATATTTAGAATTTAAATTTTGAAATGGTTTCGAATCATCTCGAGGTTAGCAACAGTAACCGAGGTGACATGGCATGATTAGCGTGGGATTACTGTAGCATGATTATCCGGGCGTCACAATTCTCCTCCACTACAAGAAATCTCGTCCCGAGATTTAAGAGGTGTTAGAGGAGGGGAAAGTCTGGTTACGAAATTCTAACGGATCTCCTTGGTCTTTGTTGCTTTTCTCGAAGAGGTCAATCCATTACATTGATGTCAGCATTCCATTGCTTCATGTCATCATTATGAAGTCTTCACCCTTTCTTCGGGGTTCCATCGTTCTTACGAATAGTTAACGGGGCAGATCGGCAACGACAGAATGCTATAAGGGTAATAATCTGGGATTAACCCATGAATGATCATACGAGTACCTCTCGAGTTGAACAAATAAAACACATCGAGAGTAAAGTTCGAAGGTACAATAAGAAGTTTTAAGCAGCCAAGCCATCGTTCAATGCCTAGCCAGAAGATGAAAGGATTTCAGGGCAACGCGAATAAATATTGCGTCTGATACTAGAATAGGTCATCTCTAGGAAGGTGACCTATGGATGCATACGGAGTCAAGCGCGAGGAATAACCTTGGAAACCGGGGTTACAGGAGAGTCAGGTTTTGATCCTGTGGAACTGTGGGTTATGGGCCCACCTTGTGGGTTAATAGTAGAAAGGGCGCTAATGGCTCGCACGATCATGTAAGCAAGACATGTCAGAGGATAGCCTGTCAGTTATGTCGGCAACAACATCGGTACCAAGGGCGA
Source organism: Triticum dicoccoides (assembly GCF_002162155.2). Classification (NCBI taxonomy): domain Eukaryota; kingdom Viridiplantae; phylum Streptophyta; class Magnoliopsida; order Poales; family Poaceae; genus Triticum; species Triticum dicoccoides. The sequence goes on from NW_021202502.1 coordinate 994, forward strand.
GGGACAAAGAGAACCATTTTCCTGCTCGTTGAACGAGGCAGACCAATAGGCAAAGTTCTCGTCCATCGGCGGTTACCGGAAAGTCATCAACAGTAAAAATAGGGTCTTGGTGACAGAACTGTACACCGAGGGGTTTACATAAGTAAGAGAATATTAGTGCTTAGATCATATAGATCACAAGAAAGATTAAACAACAACAACGGAAAGGAAAATTGCGTTAAAACACATATTTCGGGGGTATATCCTTCCCAATGACAAGCAGAGCATGATATCCATGACAGGATATAATGTAGAAAACCCTTTAGGTAAGGGGAGAAAAATTTCATGACATT
>NW_021202503.1:0-2166 GCF_002162155.2 Triticum dicoccoides
TTGTTAATTCCTTTACTGGACTGTACAGATTTGTAACTGAAAATGGAATAGCTGATGTCCCCCTGAACAGCTTTTTTATAAGATGCTATATGAAAATTGGTATTGTCGTCACATATGGATCTAACACTGCAAGTGTGCATTGATGGACAGCGAGGACATATTATTGGTGCATGCAATTTCTGAAGACTATTAGCATGCAGTGTCCTAGAATAAAAGACGTGAAGAAATCAATCTGGTGAAGAGCTTCTGATCAATATTAGTGATGGGTAAGAATGGTTCCAAAGTGTCTTAAGTAGGAATGGTATATGTTGGAATTTGAGCTCATCATACTTACATGTAGAATGATTCTGAAAAATTACTCTCCTTGAATTGCATATTCAGATTTAATCATGATATATGTTACCAAACCAGGCAACAACACTGAGGTGGTCTCAACTTTCAGCTCACATTCTTCCACTTATGCATATGCCCACACAGCTTCATATGTGTATTTTCCCATACAAGTGTTTGCTGAACCAATCAAGATAGCTCTTGGATTTGGTGTTTCCTATGTAGTGGGTCATCTTCTTTCAGTTACCATTGCATCCATGCATAAATAATGTTGGTTCCTTGACAATTCTCAGTATATTTATTGTTAATGGAAGCACTAGAAATTCGAAATTCAGTTAACTATACATCTCTTTTTTGAGGGATCAAGTGTTTGTCTCTGCCCCAGCTGAAACTTTATTACGCAAAGTTACAGATCTTTGGGGTATAGGAGGCAGAGATACATAGCAGGCACCAGGCAGCACACAACAAAAAACACAAGGTAGCAGATTGACCCAATCTCACACAAACTGAAGCGCTGCACACCAGGAACTGAAGGGAGCAGCAGGCAACCTACCGAGGAATTATGATAGTTCAGTGCTCAAGGTGAGTCCTGAGCATCAGAACCAGCTGATGGTTGGAAACAACACGAGCCAGAACAAGTACAACCATATTGGCAAGGCGACATGAAGCGAGGAGGCGAAGCAGCAAGCTCTGTGCACATGCATTTTCTCTCTCTCCACTATCCTATTATGTTTTGTAGTTGTGATGCTAAAATTCTAACAGATTCTCCTCGAATATAGTAGTAGTGTATTTTTTCCTCTCTCGGCAATTGATCTACAAGACTTGCCTTGTTAGAGTACGTAATGGGCCTAATGGGCCCATTAGTCTTAGGGTTAATTAGAGATAAGGGTCGCTTGCTTAGGGGTCAAGTAAGCCTTGCTTGGGAGTCAAGTAAACCTCTCTATATAAAGAGAGGAGATATATCAATCTAATCAAGCAAAAATTAAGAAGGAAATCCCTTCCCTCTTGCCCGGCTGTGGGCAAAAAGACCCCCGGCCGGCCCTCTCACGCCCTCCTTCTAGCAGCGCCATAACACGCCTTCTGTGCATAGGTTCTACATGAGCCAAGATAATTAATCAGGTGTTACATCTATGTTTACTGCAATAGCTGTATATTTTTACCAATTTTGGTCATCGTGAGTTCTTGCTGTTGATTATTTAATACAAGTGTATTGTCATAATGTGTAATGGTGTAGCATATTTACTTGCACAATCTCATGGATAATCCATTTGGTATTTGTCTACCAAAATTTATCTGCTTACAAAATCTAACAGATCTGAAGGAGAATTCCTCATTTGGCATTTAGAAGACCAGGTGTCTATCTGTTGCATGCTGATATATCCTAGACTCAAAGATATATAAATGCAGAAGCTATGCACAGAAGACCAGGTACCTAAGACTTGGATTAAATTATATAACTTGATATTTTACTTGATCATCAACTATGGGTTCCTAAAGCACGTCTTTCACTCCCTTCTAAATAGTATGCCAAGTTGATTTGCATTAAGTGCAACTTAGAATATATATATATGAACCCTGACTTTTGTTTTCTTCAGCGAGTGTATTTTGATATCTGGTAATGCCAGTGTCAGGTTATATTGGTACGTGTCTGATTTTCACCTAAATGATGCATCTCCTACATTTTTACCTGGAAGGTAATTGTGGTGGTTTAGTAAAGAATAATTCATCCATATAAAGTATACTGCAAGGTATTTTTATTTCCAGATGGAGGAAGTAGTATGTAATATATATATATATATATATATATATATATATATATATATATATATATATATA
>NW_021202504.1:0-691 GCF_002162155.2 Triticum dicoccoides
TCCCTCGCTCTCTCTCTCTCACACGGCCGAACACCACCGTCGCCGCCGTTCGCCATAGCAGCCGACTCCGGCCACCCCTCGCTTCCCCGACTAGCTCAGGAGCTCCGCCTCGACCTCCTCTTCCTCCCCACCGCTCCACGGGTCTCCGGAAGCTCTGCATCGCCGCCACGTCGCCGTTCCCCTCTTCGGGCTCCGACCACCGTCGCCGACGAATTCGCCGCCTCCAGCGCGTCCCCGAGCCCGCTTCGACGCCCACTGCAACCGCGGTGAGCCCCCGAGTCGTTTCCCCCTTCTTCCCGGGTCTCTTTTGACCTCTAGGCCTTAGCCCCACCTTGGCCGAGAGCTCCACGCCGCCGGCGATGTCGCCGTCGTGGCCACGGTCACCGTAGCGCCCAACCGAGCACACTATCGTGCTCCACGCCTCACTAGGAGCACGCAGCACGCACCAACGCCTCCCCAAACACCCTGCAACGCCGACTCCGACCGCACCCGAACTCCGGCCGCCGCTCACGAGCTCGCCGTCGACGATACCGGCCACCCCAGGCTCGGCCACCACCACCGTTCGACGCGCGGGAGCAAGAGCTCTCCAACGAGCCCAAGAACGGCCTCGCCCGTGCCCTGTAGCGCGATCCCGCATCGCGCCGCCGTCTCGGGCCTCGCCGGCGTCACGTCGCCGGTGGGTTTGACCCAC
>NW_021202505.1:0-932 GCF_002162155.2 Triticum dicoccoides
AGAACAATGCAACAATTACTGGACTCGGACTAGGACTGGTGGCGGAGATGAATCTGGTGGAACTCGGACTGGTGGCGGAGATGAATCTGGTGGAACACGGACAGGTGGCGGATATATGTTGCAGGTGAACTCGGATTGGCGTGATGGCGGCGGATATGTGGTGGCGTATATGGATTCGGATTGGCGGTGAATATGTGGTGGTGGTATATGGCAACAGCGACGATGATGATGCGGTGGTGATATATGGCAGCGGCGACGTGACAACCTGTGAACAGAACTCGAAACTCTAAAAGACTAGACGCTAAGACCAGCAACTGGACACGACGATGCAACCGCAAATTCAACAAAGCAAATACAGAAAAGATTATGCAAGGCTCAGATTGGTTCGGATGGGATGAACTAACCCTAATTTTTTTTTGGCTTTTTCGTGGAACATAGGTCTGAAGAACAGACTCGATCTAAACTACGAAAAACTGTAAAATCTCACCGAGCAACCTGGAAATCTGATACCACTTGATAGAGACAAAGGTGTCCCGTCTTTCGATGAGATGATGGATATCGCTTTGGTGGAAGTCGACTTTGACGATCCGACTACGAACGTGCGAGGACGTCGCGCCTTAGCAATCGCTAAACCAACTCCGAGAGGTTATTGACCACGCCGGAGCATGATCAACCTGACCACGAGGGTCTGTTTCCTGCGAGCAAACGAAGAACAAGCAAGAAACTAAGATTGCAATCTGGATATTGCGAATATAAGATGAAAGCTTTATTGATCAAGGTGGGGTTCTGTGACGCCTTTGTCTGGTCGTTGAACACAAACGAAGTACGCGAAGTTGCAGCTATGGCGAACTTTTAATCTAAACAAAACCCAAAGTCTAAACGGTGCCCTAAGGGCTGTATATATGGAGGAAAAGAGGGGGAATTTCGTGGCC
>NW_021202506.1:0-1148 GCF_002162155.2 Triticum dicoccoides
CCTTTCGGTCTCCGTGTTCCGAGGCCATGTCTGCACATGCTAGGCTCGTCAAGTTAACCCTAAGTGTTTTCGCTGTGTAAAACTGTCTTACACCCGTTGTATGTGAACGTAAGAATCCATCACACCCGATCATCACGTGGTGCTTAGAAGCGACGAACTGTAGCAACGGTGCACAGTTAGGGGAGAACACTTCTTGAAATTTTGTAAGGGATCATCTTATTTACTACCGTCGTCCTAAGTAAACAAGATGCATAAACATGATAAACATCACATGCAATTATATAGTTGTGACATGATATGGCCAATATCATATAGCTCCATTGATCTCCATCTTCGGGGCTCCATGATCATCTTGTCACCGGCATGACACCATGATCTCCATCATCATGATCTCCATCATCGTGTCTTCATGAAGTTGTCACGCCAACGACTACTTCTACTTCTATGGCTAACGCGTTTAGCAATAAAGTAAAGTAAGTTACATGGCATTCTTCAATGACACGCAGGTCATACAAAAAATAAAGACAACTCCTATGGCTCCTGCCGGTTGTCATACTCATCGACATGCAAGTCGTGAATCCTATTACAAGAACATGATCAATCTCATACATCACATATATATCATTCATCACATCCTTTTGGCCATATCACATCACATAGCATACCCTGCAAAAACAAGTTAGACGTCCTCTAATTGTTGTTTGCATGTTTTACGTGGCTGCTATGGGTTTCTAGCAAGAACGTTTCTTACCTACGCAAAACCACAACGTGATATGCCAATTGCTATTTACCCTTCATAAGGACCCTTTTCATCGAATCCGTTCCGACTAAAGTGAGAGAGACTGGCACCCGCTAGCCACCTTATGCACCAAGTGCATGTCAATCGGTGGAACCTGTCTCACGTAAGAGTACGTGTAAGGTCGGTCCGGGCCGCTTCATCCCACAATACCGTCGAAACAAGATTGGACTAGTAACGGTAAGCATATTGAACAACATCAACGCCCACAACTACTTTGTGTTCTACTCGTGCAAAGAATCTACGCAATAGACCTAGCTCTGATACCACTGTTGGGGAACGTAGCAGAAATTCAAAAATTTTCCTACGTAACACCAAGATCTATCTATGGAGAGACCAGCAACGAGTAGAA
>NW_021202507.1:0-2199 GCF_002162155.2 Triticum dicoccoides
CGTGAAGGCGCACGAGAAGCCTGGGCCATGGTGAAGACACGTTTCACCAAGCTGGATCCAAATCATATGGCCTGAGTGGGACCACAGGGACCAGACGGGAAAGAAATTCCAGTGAATTGATGTATGACCAAGTAATGATAGCTACAAAGTATTAGCAGGAAGACTGTAGGTTATATAGTTTTATAGATGGAATAGATAAGGAATAGGTGTTTGATTTAATGTATTTATGTACATTATGATAAACTTGTACCTTCATCCGAACATGTGAAAAGTTTTGTCATCACATGCTTTTAGCTTTAACCTCCGAACCAAAATGGTGGAGTGTTTCCGGATACTATTTGAAAAGAAGCATTCATTATGTCCGGAAACTAGGCAACCCAATCATTGTGCTCGAACAGACAAAAAGTTTTAGTTTGGGTTGTATGTTATATTACATATGTAAGAAACGTCTTCCAAGGAAAATAGTTGCGTTAAGGGTTCCTTTCCTTGGGCTGGCATGCTGTAATTACGCGTGTCGTGGTGTTGGAGTGGTTACAATAATGTAACAATCTGTCGCTTGATTGACGACCACTTATTCTCTTAAGAATGCTAGCTTTCGGCTTCACCTGTCTGTGGTACATGTTTGGTGACCCGATTGTAACAATCACAGAGGTGCTCCCTTTACGCCCTAGCCGAACAATCGGGAACGTAGGGCATAAACACAAGAGCCAGGCAACCCAGCTTGGCAAAAACCAAAGTCATAGAGATGCATATAATGGTAGAAAAAGTATTTATATGAGTGAACGACACATATATTGTGAGCTCTAAGCTCTGAATAATAATGCGCTTCTGTTAGGGAAGCCCCCAGGTGTCGTGGGGTATATACATTTTAGGATGTGCACCCCGTAAGTGTTCGGCTTATCCAAACATACCTTGGGAATCGTACAATAACGAGAAAATATAAAGAAATGAAGAAGAGACAAACAAAAAAAGGAACATGGCCAAACTTATGCGTAGAACCTTCGGAGGCGAGCAACGTTCCATGGGTTCGCTCTAAGCGATTATCTGATGCATTACGAAGGCGATAGGCCCCTCCTGTGAGAACTTCATCTATGATAAAGGGCCCCTCCCATTTTGGTTTGAGATCGTCCTTCTTCTTCTCCGGGAGGTGTAAAACAAGTTCACCGACATTATAAGTCTTGGCCCGCACTTCTCTGCTTTGATATCTCCGAGCCTGTTGTTGATAGAATGCGGGACGGGCTTTTGCAACATCACGTTCCTCCTCCAGGCCATCTAGGCCGTCCTGCCGATCGAGTTCGGCTTCTCTCTGTTCATACATGCGCACTCGAGGTGAGTCATGAATAATGTCACAGGGCAAGATAGCCTCTGCGTCGTACACCATGAAAAAGGGTGTGTACCTGCTCGTGCGATTGGGCGTGGTCCACAGTCCCTAGAGTACAGAATCAAGTTCCTCGACCCAGTGTTTATCTGATTCCCATAGGGATTGCACTAGTCTGGGTTTGATGCCGCTCATTATCAGGCCTTTAGCCTATTCGACATGACCATTTTTTTGGGGGTGATATACGGAGGCGTAATCAAGCTTAATGCCCAAGTTAGCACACCAAATTTTTACCTCGTCGGTTGTGAAGTTAGAGCCATTGTCAGTAATGATGCTGCGTGAGACACCATAATGGTGTATAATGCCGGATATAAAGTCGATCACTGGCCCAGCTTTAGCTGTTTTTATTGATTTGGCCTCTATCCACTTAGTGAATTTATCCACCATAACCAGCAAATATTTCTTCTTGTGGCTTCCCCTTTAAGGGGTCCGACCATATCTAGCCCCCAGACCGCAAAAGGCCAAGTAATGGGGATTGTTTTTGGGGCGGTGGGCGGCATATGACTTTGATTGGCGAATAGCTGGCATCCGACACATCATTGTACAAGGGCATGAGCATCTGCTCAGGCCGTGGGCCAGAAGAAACCTGTACGGAAGGCTTTACTTACGAGGGCCCGAGCTGTGGAGTGATGGCCACTGAGACCAGCATGTATTTTGGCCAAGAGCTGCCGTCCCTCCTCTTCGAAGATACATCTTTGAAGAACTCCGGTAGTAATTTTCTTGTAGAGTTCTACTTCATGAACTTTGTAGGCTTTCGAGCGTCGAACTATGCGACGGGCCTCGTTCTGGTCATCAGGGAGCTCCCACCTATTAACGTAGGC
>NW_021202508.1:0-942 GCF_002162155.2 Triticum dicoccoides
ATATTCTCTTAACGCCAGCCCTTTGCCAGACCTTGAGGACGTTCCGGTAGTCCGTGACTTCCCGGATGTCTTTCCAGAGGAATTGCCAGGTGTTCCACCTGACAGGGATGTTGAGTTTGTAATAGACCTCATTCCAGGAACCGTTCCGATTGCTAGAAGACCTTATAAGATGGCACCCCTAGAACTAGCCGAGCTTAAGAAACAACTCGATGAGTCCTTGAAAAAGGGTTTCATCCGACCTAGCTCATCTCCGTGGGCTTGCCCCGTCCTATTCGTCAAGAAGAAGGATGGTACGGACCGGATGGTTGTAGATTACCGACCTGTCAATTTGGTCACAATCAAGAACAAATATCCGCTTCCCAGGATCAACGACCTGTACGATCAGCTCACTGGATCCTCAGTCTTCTCCAAGATGGATTTGAGGTTGGGCTATCACCAAATCAAAATCAGAAACGGGGACATTCCTAAAACGGCCTTTGTTACTCGTTACGGCCAATACGAGTACACCGTCATGTCCTTCGGATTAACCAACGCTCCAGCCACCTTTTCTCGGTTAATGAACTCAATCTTCATGGAGTATTTGGATAAATTCGTCGTGGTTTACCTCGATGATATACTCATCTACTCCAAGAACGAGGAAGAACATGTCGAACATCTAAGGCTAGTGTTGCAGAAACTTCGAGAGCATCGCCTTTATGCCAAATTTTCTAAATGTGAATTCTGGTTGTCAGAAGTGACCTATCTGGGTCATGTAATATCTGGTAAAGGTATTGCTGTTAACCCTGAGCGAGTTCAAGCCGTCCTTAACTGGACTCCACCTGAATCGGTCAAGCAAGTTCGGAGTTTTCTGGGCTTAGCGAGCTATTGTCGTCGCTTTGTCGAGAACTTCTCCAAAGTTGCCAAACCTCTAACCGAACTCCTCAAGAAAGATAAGAAGTTCGA
>NW_021202509.1:0-960 GCF_002162155.2 Triticum dicoccoides
AAAATTCCTTCTAATTTACTACACATGGAATTAACTCGCACACAAGTACACAAATATGATATTCAAACCATTTTGGTTAGTCGTTGCATGTAGATGTAATTCAAATTTGAATTACGGTCATTAAATAGTTAGAAAATCACTTAAATGTCTTTAAAAGGTCAAATGACCCCTAGAATTTTCCAAAATTTCACATTACAGTTGTAGTAGTGCACGTTAGACGTAGAAAAAAATTGAAGGCCGTAAGAGGAAGCGATCTCCCATTCGTCATCAAACATGCATTGTTCCCTCTAGGAACCACAAACCTTCTAGCGAGTTGCTCCGGTTTGTGAGGGGTGTGTGTCCAAACTTTCGTCGAACATGCAAATTTCTTTACCACATCATCTTGATGGCATGACATTAAATCAAGCAAGGTTTCATGTTTTTCTAATCATTTTTCTATTTTTTTGAATTAAAATGCCATGTCACTCCATGCATACGTATGCATCTGTCCATGTCATGAGACCAATATGTTTGAAAATTCCTTCTAATTTACTACACATGGAATTAACTCGCACACAAGTACACAAATATGATTTTTCAAACCATTTTGATTAGTCGTTGCATGTAGATGTAATTCAAATTTGAATTACGGTCATTAAATAGTTAGAAAATCACTTAAATGTCTTTAAAAGGTTAAATGACCCCTAGAATTTTCCAAAATTTCACATTACAGTTGTAGTAGTGCACGTTAGACGTAGAAAAAAATTGAAGGCCATAAGAGGAAGCTATCTACCATTCGTCATCAAACATGAATTATTCCCTCTCGGAACCACAAACCTTCTAGCGAGTTGCTCCGGTTTGTGAGGGGTGTGTGTCCAAACTTTCGTCGAACATGCAAATTTCTTTACCACATCATCTTGGTGGCATGACATTAAATCAAGCAAGGTTTCATGTTTTTCTAATCATTTTTCTATTTTTTTG
>NW_021202510.1:0-1146 GCF_002162155.2 Triticum dicoccoides
GTCATAATAGACGGAGGGAGCTGCAACAACTTGGCTAGCATGGAGATGGTGGAGAAGCTTTCTCTCACCACAAGACCACATCCACATCCTTACTACATCCAATGGTTCAACAACAGCGGCAAGGTTAAGGTAACACGTACTGTTCGTGTGCATTTTAGTATCTCTACATATGCTGATTATGTTGATTGTGATGTGGTACCTATGCAAGCATGTTCCTTATTACTTGGTAGACCATGGCAATTTGATAAAAATTCTGTACACCATGGTAGAAACAATCACTATACTCTTGTGCATAAGGATAAAAATATTACTTTGCTTCCTATGACTCCTGATTCCATTTTGAAAGATGATATTAATAGAGCTAATAAAGCAAAACAGGAGAAGAATAAGAGTGAAAATCAGATTGTGGCAAAAGAATTTGAGCAACAAATGAAGCCTAATAATAAACCATCTAGTGTTGCTTCTGAAATTAAATTGAAAAGTGCATGTTTATTTGCCACCAAATCTGATATTGATGAGCTAGATTTCAGCAAATCTGTTTGATATGCTTTTGTGTGCAAAGAGGCATTATTTTCATTCGAGGACGTGCCTTCCTCTTTTCCTCCTGCTGTCACTAACATTTTGCAGGAGTTCGCTGACGTTTTTCCACAAGACATGCCACCGGGATTACCGCCTATTCGAGGGATTGAGCATCAGATTTACTTAATTCCCGGTGCTTCACTGCCAAACCGTGCACCATACCGTACCAATCCAGAGGAGACGAAGGAGATTATGCGTCAAGTACAAGAGCTTCTCGACAAAGGTTATATACGCGAATCCCTTAGTCCTTGTGCTGTTCCTATTATTCTAGTGCCGAAAAAGGATGGTACATCACGTATGTGTGTTGATTGTAGAGGCATTAATAATATTACTATTCGTTATCGTCATCCTATTCCTAGGCTAGATGATATGCTTGATGAATTGAGTGGCTCTACAATATTCTCCAAAGTTGATTTGCATAGTGGCTACCATCAAATTCGTATGAAATTGGGAGATGAATGGAAAATAGCATTTAAAACTAAGTTTGGATTATATGAGTGGTTAGTCATGCCTTTTGGGTTAACTAATGCACCTAGTACTTTCATGAGATTAATGAACGAAGTTTTA
>NW_021202511.1:0-1288 GCF_002162155.2 Triticum dicoccoides
GATGACTCTGATTGTGATTCAAAACCCAGTTACAAAACACTTGCTAAAATTGCAACTGAACAACAGAAAGCCATGGAACATATTCAAAAACTGTTAGACAGAAGCGATGATCTGTTGGGTGCTGAAATGACTCGATCTGAATCCTTAATTGAAGACATAAAAAATCTTCACGTTAAGTATCAGGAACTTGAAGACCGTCATGATACTCTCTCAACAACTCATGAAAAGCTTTCCTATGATTATCTTCAAAGGAAGCAAGAACTTGAGAAATTGAGAGCGGCTCATGAAGATCTTCAAAAGGAAAATGAGTCACTTCGCACCGAACAGATCAGTTCCGCTCAGGAAGGATTTGAACCACCATGTCTTAAATGCATTGAGCATGATAATGCTACTTCTGTTGCTGAATGTTCCACTGCTACTGCTGTTGCAATATCTTCAACTGTTGATGTGGTAACTAACCCCTCTGCTGAGGATACCACTGCTATTGCTGATGAGAATTCTAGATTGAAGACATTGCTTGAAACAGGGATGTACAAAAGTCTTAAAGGACATCAGACATTATGTGATGTCCTCAAGAAGCAGATTCTGAACCGAAACCCTAGGAAAGAGGGTGTTGGGTTCGTAAGGAAAATAAATGCAGATGGCTCTTACTGGAAACCTGAGCAGTACCCCAAAACCAAGTGGGTTGCTGCAAAGGAACCTTCAGCAGATCCATCCAATTTATCTGGCTTCACTTGTGCTAACCCCATTATCATTGATGAATTCTTTGATGCAAACTATATACTGTTTGAGAATCAGAATGGTGAAGTGTTTGCCAGGTACATTGGTTCTAACTGCAGGAATGGACCGCCTATGAAGAAGATCTGGGTTGCGAAAAAGGGTCTGGAAAATATTCCTGTGAATGTCTTCATGACACCTCACTTGAAGAAGACAAACCTCAGACCAAAGGCTTCATACGGTCCAAAGGCTTCATACAAACAGAGGACTCACCTGAGTCACACTAACGCAAGTGTTTTGCAGGGAAACCATACTCAGGCATATGAATATGAGAGCGGTTCATCAAACCGTCATGTTCATATGACCAAAAATTATTCTGCTTATTCTTATGAGTACTATTGTCCACCTGCAAGACTGTTTGCTAAGGCTTCAAAGCCAAAATTCTCAGATGCTGCACTTAGACTTATCTCTTCTAAGCCACCCTTGAAGATGTGGGTGGTTAAGAAGGCTTAACTCTCTTTTGCAGGGAAAGGTCTCCAGCAGAAAACCAAAATCTTCTGACGCTATTGCT
>NW_021202512.1:0-4649 GCF_002162155.2 Triticum dicoccoides
CCCTTGGAGGGGTTTGGAAAGCTCTCCGCCTGCTCCACGCCATTGTAGGTGGCGAGCAGGGCTCGAACGAGGACTATGTATGCTGGAGGAAGAAATCCCTGGGTCTGTAGCTCCACTAGTTGACTGTGTGGGACGGAACACTTCTTCCAATCTCCGGGCTTAGGGAAACAGGAGCAAGATGAGGAGCTGCGCTGGTTGGCCATGTTGGAATGGATTTTTTTGGGCGCGCTCCGATGAATGCTCGCCGAGGGAGGATGGTGTGATTTGGATTTGAGAATCCCTGTCTCTTTAAATAGACAGTTTGTTCATACAGCTAGGGTGGTAAATGTAAAAACACCCTGGCCGCTCGCATTCGTTCGACACGTGGAAGATGGCCATTATTGGACGCGGAAGCCGAGAAGTGCAACATTTATGAGAAGCCGGACACTATTTAACAGGTATTCGGAATTTGGAGAAGAACCCGCCTTGCAATGCCGATGACGATCTGCGCGCCGGACTCATCGTCGTTGAAGCCTGGTTCGGGGGCTACTGAGGGAGTCCTGGATTAGGGGGTATCTGGACAGCCGGACTATATCCTTTGGCCGGACTGTTGGACTATGAAGATGCAAGATTGAAGACTTCGTCTCGTGTCCGGATGGGACTCTCCTTGGTGTGGAAGGCAAGCTTGGTGATACGGATATATAGATCTCCTCCCATTGTAACCGACTCTGTGTAACCCTAGCCCCCTCCGGTGTCTATATAAACCGGGGGGTTTAGTCCGTAGGACAACAACAATCATACCATAGGCTAGCTTCTAGGGTTTAGCCTCCCTGAAACTTCACTTCTTCAGTTTCATAAGTTATAAATAGTAAACATTAGCTAGCCCATGCTGGGGCACGGGTTGATGACTAGTAAGTACTAATTATGATTAATACTAATGGACGCAGCTAACATTGATACAACATCTCCAACCTACTCTTCTAAAAAAATAGTATAAATGCAACATATGTCATTTCAAATTATTTCTAACTTCTAAGCAATAACATCGCATATCTAATGACGAGCTAAAATACTAACTAATTACCTTGATCTTCAACTTTGTAGTTCACTTCGCTAGGTAAATCCTACTCATGAAGCTCTAAATGTCTGGAAAAGGTGGTGAAATAATGCCAGTCCTGCACATGCAGCTGTAGCCACGACTTCCATCAATGCACTCAGCATCTTTGACGTCACAGACATTGGTTGTGCTGTCATGGCACTCGGCATACTTGCGGTGCAAGCATAGTGTGTCATGTTTTGCTCGGCAGCAATGCAGTTGGATTCGTCAATTATCTACCACAATAGCTGAAAGACAGTCGGCCAATCACTAGTTATGCTGATTCTATCCCACGGTTGAGAGATCTTCCTAGAGCGTGCATCAATGTTGCTTTTGCTTTGGTTGTAGACAAATTTGAACCGAAAACTGCCATCGCCATCCACATCAACACGACAGCACCCCGAGGTTTTTTTACAGTTGTGCATAGCCACCATCTCTGGGATGTTTGGATCCAGGCACACAGTGCTGCATATCAACATGGTGGCGTCGTCTCCGATAGAGTATACATCCAGGTCACGCCGGTAATCTTTAGAACAGCGGCCCTGAGAGAGAAGGACCCCCCAGGAGGTACCAAAGACAAGTTGTAAACACTTACACCAGGTTGCATGGGGATGGTATGCGAGAAGGATGCCTTGATGAAGTTTATATTGAAAAAAGGGTCGTCAAAGTGGATCACCTCGGTGATGTCATCCCTCAAGAATAGTCTGGGCGGATGAGAGGTGTTGTTGCAGGTGAGGTTGAAGTTAGGCCCCCAGGAACACCTGGATCCGATGGCGAAGGGGTAGCCGAAGCTCACATTGCCACAGCTCTTGGGGCAACCGTCAAGCGTGGCATGTGATGGTTGCACCCAATCTCCTCCGGGGTGTGGCTTGTTACAACTCCAGATGATAGCGTAGTTAGCTTTCCTAGTGACTCGAGTACCAACAAAGGGAGTAGTACAAAGATCACTGGCAAGATGCCCATGATCTTCTGGCACGCTTGCACAACTCCTAACTTTGCTCGAGAAATTCAGGTAAAGCAGCAGCGCAACTTTGCAAGTGTGTGGATTTTTACAAGATGGGGGGGTGCTCCCGGGGTGATTTTGGTAATTAATGTCAACATATCTCTTGTTGGACTAATACTTTCGTCTAGTATATTTCAGATAAGCCCAATAGTGGAGTGGCATGGACAAGAGGATGTGGAACCCCTTCAAGATGCTAAGGACAAAGGATTGGCACAAGCTCAAAGCTCAGGACTCTGCATTTTCTATTTTCAGTGATCCAAGATCACATTGATTCTATAGGAAAGCCAATACTATTAAAAGGGGACGAGGTGTTGCTTAATGGCTTGCTTGCTCAAAAGTGCTTAGTGATATGCTCCAAAAGCCCTCAACCACTTTCTCATATCCACATATGTCCAAAACCAAAAGTCAAACTCGGCCCCACCGATTTGATCCATCCGACGCCACCGAGTTCATTTGACATAGTCACTGCCAGAAACCCTAATCAATTCGGTCACACCGATGGGATCTCGGTCTCACCGAGTTGGGCTTGCAAACTCTCTGTTGTCTATTGCAATATTTTTGGTCCCACCGAAAATATGTAATCGGTAGCGCCGAGTTTGCCTGACCAACTCTGTTTTACTTATTACCAAATCGGTCCCACCGAGTTACGTAATCGGTCAAACCGAGATGAGGTTTTACCCTAACCCTTGCACATCGGTCCCACCGAGTTGATCATGTCGGTCCCACAGAAATTGCCTAAGGGTCACATATGTACTAAATCGGCCCGACCGAGTTTTCTGATTCGGTCCCAGCGAGTTTGGTATAATGTGTGTAATGGTTAGATTTTGTGTGGAGGCTATTGAGGGAGTCCTGGATTATGGGGTATCCGGATAGCCGGACTATATCCTTTGGCCGGATTGTTGGACTATGAAGATACAAGATTGATGACTTCGTCTTGTGTCCGGATGGAACTCTCCTTGGCGTGGAAGGCAAGCTTGGCGATACGGATATATAGATCTCCTCCCATTGTAACCGACTCTGTGTAACCCTAGCCCCCTCCGCTGTCTATATAAACCAGAGGGTTTAGTCCGTAGGACAACAACAATCATACCATAGGCTATCTTCTAGGGTTTAGCCTCTACGATCTCATGGTAGATCAACTCTTGTACTACTCATATCATCAAGATCAATCAAGCAGGAAGTAGGGTATTACCTCCATAGAGAGGGCCCGAACCTGGGTAAACATTGTGTCCCTTGCCTCCTGTTACCATCCGCCTTAGACGCACAGTTCGGGACCCCCTACCCGAGATCCGCTGGTTTTGACACTGACAGCTATATATACCCCACCACCCTATCTTCATTCGCGAGGGAAGCCATCAAAACGTGCCTACACTTCCACTACTCATTTTCTGAGAGAGAGCCACCTACTCATGTGTTGAGACCAAGATATTCCAATCCAACAGTATGAATCTTGATCTCTAGCCTTCCCCAAGTTGCTTTCCACTCAAATCCTCTTTCCACCAAATCCAATCCTATGAGAGTGAGTTGAGTGTTGGGGAGACTATCATTTGAAGCACAAGAACAAGGAGTTCATCATCAACACACCATCTATTACCTTTTGGAGAGTGGTGTCTCCTAGATTGGTTAGGTGTCGCTTGGGAGCCTCCGACAAGATCGTGGAGTGAACCAAGGAGTTTGTAAGGGCAAGGAGATCGCCTACTTCGTGAAGATTTACCCTAGTGAGGCAAATTTTTCATGGGCGATGGCCATGGTGGGATAGACAAGGTTGCTTCTTCGTGGACCCTTCGTGGGTGGAGCCCTCCATGGACTCGCGCGGCCGTTACCCTTCGTGGGTTGAATTCTCCATCAACGTGGATGTAAGATAGCACCACCTATCGGAACCACGACAAAAACATCTGTGTCTCCAATTGCGTTTGCACACTCCAATCCCATCCCTTTACTTTCTTGCAAGTTGCATGCTTTACTTTCCGCTTCTCATATACTCTTTGCATGCTTGCTTGATTTGTATTGTGAATGGTTAAACTTGTGATTAAACTCCACCCAAACTTGAAAAACATAAAACTGTCAACTTTGTTTGTTGACTGTCTAATCACGCCCCCCTCTAGACACCTCTTCTCGATCCTTTCAATTGGTATCAGAGCTTTGGTCTCCATTGCTTTGGTTTAAACACCATTGGAGGAAGATGGATGAGTCTACTTTGGGGAGTCTTAGACATAGAGTGCCTATACTTGATGGAGAGTACTTTCATGAGTGCAAAAATGAGATACTTGTGATTTTCAATAAATATCATTTGAACAAGTACATTACTAGCCCTTGTGTACCTCATGTTGATCCTATGCATCCTACCCTTGATCAGTCAATTGACATGATTACAATCTTAGAACTGTTAATCTTATCACTAGAGGTTTTCCTAGAAATTTGATAGGTTGCTTGCCTACTCTTGAGTGTGCCTACACTATATGGAAAATTCTTAAGGAACGATTTCCAAATTATTCCTTGCAAAATCTAGATGAGATTCTTCATAAGTTTATTGCCTTGAGTAAGATGAACTCCAATGATCCTAAGTTTGGT
>NW_021202513.1:0-1831 GCF_002162155.2 Triticum dicoccoides
TGCTACTGCTGTCATGATTTATATTGTGTTCATTCGGATTAAATCTCGTAGTAATTTGCTCATATTTCCAATAATCCAAAAACCTGATTATAGGCAATTTACTCCGAGTGGTTTTGCTGCGCATCTGAAGCCGCCTGCCTTTAAGGGGGCACAATATAAGAGGTGGCGCACGAGAGCATTCTACTGGTTTCAGACCATGGGTTGCTATGACGCCACCAAGGGCAAGCCTGAGGACGATCTTAATCCAGCACAACTGGAAGCTTTTGAGAAGATCGATACTCTCTTTAAAGGTGCTCTTCTGAGTGTTCTTGATGACTCCATTATGGATTCGTATATGTCGTTTGACAATGGCAAGGACATGTGGGCTGCGCTCGAGGCCAAGTTTGGTGCCTCGGACGCCGGCAGCGAGTTGTACGTCATGGAGCAGTTCTATGACTACAAGATGACTGATGAGCGCTCTGTTGTACAGCAGTCTCATGAGATACAGTCGCTCGCAAAAGAATTTGAGTACTTCAAGTGTGTGTTGCCGGAGGCATCATTGCCAAGCTTCCACCTTCGTGGAACAATTTTGCTACTTCCCTGAAACACGAGACAGGAGTTTTCCGTTGTGGATCTCATTGGTACTCTTGATGTTGAAGAGAAGGCGAGAGCAAAGGACACACATGCTCAAGTTGCCGAGGGAGCTTCTAGTGCCCACATGGTACAGAAGATGAACTTCCAGCCCAACAAGTTCAAAAACAACAAGAACAAAACTCAGGGCAAAGGCAAGTTTGATACAAAGAACAAGCCGTTACATTCTACCAACTTTAAGAAGAATTCTCATAAGAAAGGGAAGGGACTTTGCCATGTCTACGGTGATACTAATCACTGGGCTCCGAAGTGTCCTAACCGCTTTCAGGAGCGCGAACATGAGAAGAGCGGCAAGGCCGCTAATGTTGTCATCGATGATACTAATATGAAGGATTCTGGGTACTATATTCTTCCTACCATCCTTTCAGTATTTCAATCTCCCGATTGGTTAATTGACACCGGTGCCAATGTACATGTTTGTGCTGATGCCTCCATGTTTTCTTCTTACCAGGTCACAGGGACTTCTCCCGTGCTGATGGGGAACGGGTCACATGCCATCGTTCGAGGTGTTGGTACGGTCGATCTGAAGTTTACTTCGGGGAAGACCGTGCGTCTGAAGAACGTTCATCATGTGTCGTCCATTAATAAAAATCTCGTTAGCGGTTCCGTTTATGTCGAGATGGTTTTAAGTTGGTTTTCGAATCCAATAAAGTTGTAATTTCTAAATATGAACAATTTGTTGGAAAAGGCTATGAGAGCAGAGGCTTGTTCCACCTGTCTTTGTCAGATATTTGCACTAAAGTTATTAATAATGTTTGCCACAATAATGAGTCTAATATTTGGCATTCACGGCTTTGTCACATTAACTTTGGTTGCATGACGCCGCTAGCCAATATGAATTTAATTCCGAAATCTCTACTGTCAAAGGCTCTAAGTGTGTAGTATGTGTGCAAGCTAAGCAACCTCGCAAGTCCCATAAGACTGCAGAGGCAAGAGACTTGGCGCCACTAGAGCTTATACATTCTGATCTTTGTGAGATGAATTGGCGTGTTGACAAAAGGTGGAAAGAGATACTTCATGACGTTGATTGATGACTCCACTAGATATTGTTATGTGTATCTTCTGAAATCAAAAGATGAGGCTTTAACTTTCTTCAAAAACTATAAAGCTGAGGCAGAGAACCAACTTGATCAAAAAATTAAACGGTTTAGGTCCGATCGTGGTGGAGAGTATTTTTCCAATGAATTTGATCTGTTTTGTG
>NW_021202514.1:0-1954 GCF_002162155.2 Triticum dicoccoides
CGGATGTTGCTCCAAAGTGTTCCTCTGGGCCGACCTAACACAACCGGGTGGAGAGGTCCACTGGTCAAAGCCCGTCCGTGCAAAGTCAAAGGGCTAGATCCCGTGGTCAAACGCTACAGGGTTAGCCGGGACGGGGGCCCTGCGGGGGTAGCAATGCCACCGGAGCGTCGTACCGGGCCCTCATACATGCGGGGTGGTGTTGTGGCATGTCCGAAGAGGCGGCACACGTCTCCGGGTTGTGGCCCCCCCTCACAGACGGCAATGAAACGGTAGTAGACGTTCTGCGGTAACGATGCAGCGTGAATATTATTAAATACTTGGAGCGCGATAAAATCATGAGTTTTTTACACAACGTGGGCACATGTGCTATAGGACTGATGGTAATTTTCATAATTTTTTGTGATGGAGAAGTATCTGAACACTTCCCTCTACGCGGATTGCTCTTCGCACGTCTACGACTGTGGCCGGCGGCCTCCGGGGGCTAGCATACCGTCAAATCTTGCGTAGGCGGCCTCTCACAAATCTAGAAGTGTTGAGGCGGTTGCAAACGCCCAGCACGCGTCTCCGGGGTGTGCCCCCCCCTCACGGATGCCGCCGCCGCCGGCACCTGGAGGGGGGAAACGGACGAGTCGGGTCTACACGGAGTGGATGTAGCTGTGGGTTTGGCCCGGATGTTTCTCCAAAGTGTTCCTCTGGGCCGACCTAACACAACCGGGTGGAGAGGTCCACTGGTCAAAGCCCGTCCGTGCAAAGTCAAAGGGCTAGATCCCGTGGTCAAACGCTACAGGGTTAGCCAGGACGGGGGCCGTGTGGGGTAGCAATGCCACCGGAGCGCCGTACCGGGCCCTCATACATGCGGGGTGGTGTTGTGGCGTGTCCAAAGAGGCGGCACGCGTCTCCGGCTTGTGGCCCCCCTCACGGACGGCAATGAAACGGTAGTAGACGTTCTGCGGTAACGATGCAGCGTGAATATTATTAAATACTTGGAGCGCGATAAAATCATGAGTTTTTTACACAACGTGGGCACATGTGCTATAGGACTGATGGTAATTTTTCATAATTTTCTGTGATGGAGAAGTATCTGAACACTTCCCTCTACGCGGATTGCTCTTCGCACGTCTACGACTGTGGCCGGTGGCCTCCGGGGGCTAGCATACCGTCAAATCTTGCGTAGGCGGCCTCTCACAAATCTAGAAGTGTTGAGGCGGTTGCAAACACCCAGCACGCGTCTCCGGGGTGTGCCCCCCCCCCTCACGGACGCCGCCGCCGCCGGCACCTGGAGGGGGGAAACGGACGCGTCGGGTCTACACGGAGTGGATGTAGCTGTGGGTTTGGCCCGGATGTTGCTCCAAAGTGTTCCTCTAGGCCGACCTAACACAACCGGGTGGAGAGATCCACTGGTCAAAGCCCGTCCGTGCAAAGTCAAAGGGCTAGATCCCGTGGTCAAACGCTACAGGGTTAGCCGGGACGGGGGCCCTGGGGGGGTAGCAATGCCACCGGAGCGTCATACCGGGCCCTCATACATGCGGGGTGGTGTTGTGGCATGTCCGAAGAGGCGGCACGCGTCTCCGGGTTGTGGCCCCCCCTCACAGACGGCAATGAAACGGTAGTAGACGTTCTGCGGTAACGATGCAGCGTGAATATTATTAAATACTTGGAGCGCGATAAAATCATGAGTTTTTTACACAACGTGGGCACATGTGCTATAGGACTGATGGTAATTTTTCATAATTTTTTGTGATGGAGAAGTATCTGAACACTTCCCTCTACGCGGATTGCTCTTCGCACGTCTACGACTGTGGCCGGCGGCCTCCGGGGGCTAGCATACCGTCAAATCTTGCGTAGGCGGCCTCTCACAAATCTAGAAGTGTTGAGGCGGTTGCAAACGCCCAGCACGCGTCTCCGGGGTGTGCCCCCCCCCCTCACGGCCGCCGCCGCCGCCGGCACCTGGAGG
>NW_021202515.1:0-1389 GCF_002162155.2 Triticum dicoccoides
GTTTCTCCTTCTGTAGTCAAACTTAGTAGTATTTGCTTGATCACTCCTAGAAGTAACAGAGGTTTGTGCGTGAGTAAGTGCAGCACGATTATCACCATGCATCTGTGGCGTTGCTTCCTGGTTAGCCAAACGAGTTTCTTCTTCAAGGATACTAGCAATAGTTTGATCCAAGGTAGGCCAGTCAGGAGATGCTTGTATCATCTGAGAGCGAAGTTTAAACTCGGGATTCAGGCCTTCCAAAAAAACCTGCACCAACAATGGTTCAAACCATTCTCTGAGGAGAGACAAATCTCTAGGATCATGTGGCTTGAATGGCCGGAAGAACTCCAGATCTCTATAAAGTTTCTTGAGTTCCCCTGCATATTCTGTAACTGATTTTTGATCTTGCCTAAAGTGCCACATCTCATGCAATATTCTGCTAACCTGCATTTTGTTTGATTTACCAGAAAACTGTTTTTCAATGCTTGTCCAGACTTCAGCAGCAGTTTGAAAACTTTCAACTTGTTCCCGAACAGTTTTTTCCATTGAGCCCAGTAGCCAAACCATGACTCGCTTTTGATTCTGCTCCCACTGCTCCTGAACTACATCAGTTGGTTTCTTCTCATCTTCACTTAGGTACTTATGCAGGCCATGAGCTTCCAAAATTAACGAGGCATTGCGAGCCCAACTAAAATAGTCGCCCGGGCCAGTCAATTTAACTGGATTCGGTTCAAGGATAGACTTCTGAATCTCGGTCGAGCTACTAGACTTTACTTGGGCCTGCTCCATCAGCTGAGCAAGCATTCGCTGCATACTTTCACAAAGTTTTTCAACACTTGAATCCACACTCTTATCCTTGCTGTTATCTCCCATGCCTGCTTGCTCCAACAACTGCAACTACTTGAGAATTAACTCGGCAACTCACAGAACTAGGCCCACAAATCAGTAACTCTCAGAGGTCGCAGCAGCTATTAGGACGAACCTCACCAATAACCACAAATCAGTGACTCGGTACGCAGTAGAATCACCACAAATAGACACAACTTCAGGTAGTGAACCGCAGAGGATTCAGACCAAACTTGAGGTTGCAACTCACAAGACGAATCCCTGGAGAAAAACAGGGGTATACCTCAGATCCGGAGCGCCGCCTCCCGACCTCCCCGTCGTTCTTCCCCAAAAGAAATCCTCAGATCCGCTATACTTGAACACGCTGCCGTCAAATGTCGCACACCAAGCTCCGTCCGGACCGCCGTGGTCTGATACCATGTAGGGATTAGTGAACACTAACTAGGGGATAGCAAGACTCCATGGTTCGTGTGCTCAGGATTTGGATAGGAGCGTACTGGAGAGTTCTCTCCGTTTCCTTTCCTTTTTTTATATAATCAAGAGTACACCATTTTACACTTTAGA
>NW_021202516.1:0-2422 GCF_002162155.2 Triticum dicoccoides
AAAAAAAAACAGACCCTGAACTGCTGATGCGTGGAGGCCTTTTGGTCCCGGTTGGTGGCACCAACCGGGACAAAAGGTCCTCCTGCCTGGGCAAGTGGCAGCGGCCACGTGAGCCCCATCTGTCCTGGTTCCTGGGAGAACCGGGACTAAAGGTATAGGGCTTTAGTACCGACCCTTTAGTCCCGGTTCATCAACCGGGACAAATGGCCCTCACGATCCGGGATGAATGGGGCTTTTTCTACTAGTGTAGACTTCATGATCCGATAGCCCTTCACCGTCCAGAGCTAATCCTCGCCAGAGAATTAGAGGGAGAAGAAGAGAAACACACGGGGCTTCTCTATTATGAGGATTAGAGAGAACTATGTCTAGCTCTAATCTAGATCACTCTAAATTAGAACTAGAACTAAAGAAGTAGAAGAGGCTCCAAAACTTGTATTCCAGGGGCTGCCTCTTCCCTTCTATTTATATGCTGAGTGAGTGCTGGTGCCGCAATTTCGGGAGGGGGCTCCCCAAAGTTGGTTTGGACCGCAAGGAAGAGTCCTTCTTGGATTCCAACACGAAACGCCACGGATCCAGGTGTTTACGTAAATGCCAAAGACAATAGCGTCTGGCCAGGGGTAAGCGCCTTGCCTACCATAGAACCCCTCTATGCAACCGACCTAAGGCCTCGTGGGCCTTACCCCTTGGCCCAGCCAAGGCTTCCTCGAACCAGGAACCCTTTGGATTTATGCGGAAGGTTCCGTAATCTTCTGAGCATTGACAAAAGTTTTCAGGATCTAATAGAACATTTCGTGAAACATCTGAAACTCTTTCGGAAGTCTCTTGAAACTATTTCTTATATTCCTGAAACTATTCGGATATTATTTTCTCATTACTCTCACTCCACTTCCAGCAAGATCAATATCATCCCAGTTCCAGCTGCAGTGAAGTGCACTGTAGGTCCTCGAATTATTTCAGGGGTGTCACGTAGGTCCACGAACTATGAAAATCGTCATCCAGGTCCTCGAAGTATAGTATGTGTGTCATCCAGGTCCAAAATCTGCCTGACCCCATCTGACTGGCCAGCTGGCGTCGTCAACCATGAACAGTGAACCTGTGAACAGTAAAATGTCGCCCAGGGACAGCATAGTTTCTGTACTCGGTGAACAGTAGTTCGATGAACAGTAGTATATATAAAAATTTTAAGAAATTCAGGGATGTTGAAATAATGTTCACGGACATTTTTTTAAGTCACGAATATTGTTTTAAAATGTTCGCAAACAATATTTGAAAATGTTCGCGGACCACAAATATTGTTCGAGGGTATGGAAATAATATTCATGACTTTACAAAAATGTTCGTGAAATAAATATTCGTGACTTTAAAAAAATGTTCACCAACGATAAATTTGAATATTGTTCATGGTCCACAAATATTGTTCGCGGGTATGGCAAAAATATTCGCGACTTTAAAAAGATGTTCGCGAAAAAATATTCGTGACTTTAAAAAAATGTTCGCGAATGAAAATTTTGAATATTGTTCGCGGGTATGGAAAAATATTCGTGACTTTGAAAAAGGTTCACGACTTTAAAAAAATATTCATGAAAAAATATTCGTGAACGATAAATTTGAATATTGTTCGCAGGTATGGAAAAAATATTTGCGATTTAAAAAAAGTTTCGCGACTTTAAAAAATGTACGCAAAAAATATTCCTGAATTTAGAAAAATGTTCGCAAATATTGTTTGAAAATATCCGTGAACATTATTTCCATATCCACGAATATTTTCAAATATTGTTTGCGAACATTTTAAAAAAAATCGAGAACACTATTTCATATCCACGTTTTTTTATTTTTACTGTTCACCGACACCTGTTCATAGGGTACAGGAACAGTATTGTCCCTATGTGGTAGTTTACTGTTCATCGGTTTACTGTTCATGGTTAACGACGCCAGCTGCCAAGTCAGATGGGGTCAGGCAAATTTTGGACCTGGATGACACACTTACTGCACTTCGAGGATCTAGATGACGATTTTCATAGTTCGAGGACCCACGTGACACCCCTGAAATAGTTCGAGGACCTACAGTGCACTTCACTCTTCCAGCTGCCTCAGTCCGCTCGACGAAAGAAACGTCGACGTTTGACTAGTTACATACACTGACCTCAACATTGCATTTCATTTGTCTGTCAACACTGCATTCTACAAAAAAAAATCTCATGTTTATAACATTAATTATTTACCTCTAGTTTACAGAAAACAAAAACCACAATGACAAGAAAAAACACAGTAAGCACACACAAAAGAGGTGCTCAACAGCTCTGCAAGACCAAAAACCAAAGCTGCTGTCACCATGCATGCATTCACAGGCCCCACTAAAGCATGCAAGTCAGTACTAACTACTCCCTCCGTCCCATAATAAAAGACGCTTTTTGACACTACA
>NW_021202517.1:0-2134 GCF_002162155.2 Triticum dicoccoides
GATGTTTGTTCGGAGTCCCGGATGAGATCACGGATATGATGAGGAGTCTCGGAATGGTTAAGAGCTAAAGATTCATATATTTGAAGGTTTTATTCGGACATCGGAATGGTTCCAAGTGATTCGGGTATTTTTCCGGAGTACCGAGGGGTTACCGGAACCCCCCGGGGGAATATTGGGCCTACATGGGCCATAGGGGAGAGGGGAGGCAGCCCACAAGGGGTAGCTGCGCCCCCTCCCTATAGGGAGTCCGAATTGGACTAGGGAGGGGGGTGTGCCCCCCTTTCCTTCTCCTCTTCCTCTCTCTTCCCTCTTCCCCCCTTCCGGAAAAGGAAAGGGAGTCGAACTAGGATTGGGAGTCCTAGTTGGACACCCCCCTTTGGCACGCCCCCTAGGCCGGCCGCCTCCTCCTCTCCTCCTTTATATACGGGGGCAGAGGGGCACCCCAAAGGCACATAAATTGTTTTTTAGCCGTGTGCGGTGCCCCCTCCACAGTTTACCACCTCGGTCATATTGTCGTCGTACTTAGGCGAAGCCCTGCTTGCATCACATCACCAACACTGTCGCCACGCCGTCGTGCTAGCGGAACTCTCCCTCGAACCTCTACTGGATCAAGAGCTTGAGGGACGTCATCATGCTGAACGTGTGCTAAATACGGAGGTGACGTAAGTTGGGTACTTGGATCAGTTGGATCATGAAGACGTTCGACTACATCAACCGCGTTACATAACGCTTCCGCTTTCGGTCTATGAGGGTACGTGGACACACTCTCCCGTCTCGTTGCTATGCATCTCCTAGATAGATCTTGCATGATCGTAGGATTTTTTTTAAATTATTACGTACCCCAACATGCACAATATTGGAAAAGACTCCATATGAGCTCCTAGCCGGGAACAAGCCAAATGTCAACTACTTTCATGTATTTGGGTGCAAATGTTTCATCCTCAACAAAAGAGAACAGTCAGGAAAATTTCAATCCAAAACTACTAAGGGCATATTTGTTGGCTATGGATCAAACTGTCATGCCTATAGAGTCTACAACAAATCCAATGGATGTGTTGTATAAACTTGTGACGTGGTGTTTGATGAATTTAATGGCTCCCATGGGGAGCAAGTTGATCTAAGTGATGTAGGTGAAGAAGATTCGTATCAAGATATTTTGTCTATGGGTGTTGGTGGTCTCCTTCCCATGGAACAAGAACCTCATGATGATGAAGAAGAAGATGGAAGTTTTACACATCATCAAACGTATAGGCATAACAAACCCTGGGTCTGTTACCCAGACTATGCATAGGCACAGGAACATGATCGAAGCACCAGCACAAGTCAGAGTACAAGGGACCAAGAGAATCGAAGGATGAACATGCAGACTAGAGGGACCAAGATCAAGCCAAAGAAGCAAGACACCATCAAAGGAAAGGCCTCCCTTGCCGGGTAGGCGAGACCGGCAAGGGGCGAGGCCACACTTAGAAGGTGATAGCCAAGGCATCCCGGCAGGGCCTGCCAAGGCTCACGGAGGCAAGACCACCCCACCTACCATTCCACCAAGACTCACGTCGTCGATCAGTGCGGTGTCAAGCCGTGGAGTGACTAAGTGGCAGCCATTTGCCACATGGCAGCCTCTCCCTATAGGAAAAACCCACAAATGACACCCATCCAGCGACGTGTCAAGCAAGTAGGCGTGTAGCTGGCAAGACGGCCCGACAAGCCTTGCCGGGCAACCAACGATGTGACGTTGAGCGGTGCATTTAATGCGCCCTGTCAGACCACAGAGTTAGGTACGATAGCACTGTTTGCTCTCTTATCAGTGCATAATGACTACTTTGCCATTGTGGTGACCCCTTGATCTATAAAAGGAGGCCCATGGCAACCGTAGAGAGGGTAAGGAGGTTGGATAACTCACACCCCCATACGAGCATAGTCGCTGCTGCCCTAAGGCAACCCCTGCCGGGTAAGTGTACTATGCTTCACCACCACCTTTTCACCATCAATCCACCAAAGCAGGAGTAGGTTTTTACGCCTCATGGCGGCCCGAACCTGGGTAAAACTGCCTGTGTGATCTCTGCCGTGCTGCCCCATGCTCGTCTGCTCTTTGTGCAACATGACATCCCCTACCGAACCAGCAAGGGGACTCCCG
>NW_021202518.1:0-2135 GCF_002162155.2 Triticum dicoccoides
GATGTTTGTTCGGAGTCCCGGATGAGATCACGGATATGATGAGGAGTCTCGGAATGGTTAAGAGCTAAAGATTCATATATTTGAAGGTTTTATTCGGACATCGGAATGGTTCCAAGTGATTCGGGTATTTTTCCGGAGTACCGAGGGGTTACCGGAACCCCCCGGGGGAATATTGGGCCTACATGGGCCATAGGGGAGAGGGGAGGCAGCCCACAAGGGGTAGCTGCGCCCCCTCCCTATAGGGAGTCCGAATTGGACTAGGGAGGGGGGTGTGCCCCCCTTTCCTTCTCCTCTTCCTCTCTCTTCCCTCTTCCCCCCTTCCGGAAAAGGAAAGGGAGTCGAACTAGGATTGGGAGTCCTAGTTGGACACCCCCCTTTGGCACGCCCCCTAGGCCGGCCGCCTCCTCCTCTCCTCCTTTATATACGGGGGCAGAGGGGCACCCCAAAGGCACATAAATTGTTTTTTAGCCGTGTGCGGTGCCCCCTCCACAGTTTACCACCTCGGTCATATTGTCGTCGTACTTAGGCGAAGCCCTGCTTGCATCACATCACCAACACTGTCGCCACGCCGTCGTGCTAGCGGAACTCTCCCTCGAACCTCTACTGGATCAAGAGCTTGAGGGACGTCATCATGCTGAACGTGTGCTAAATACGGAGGTGACGTAAGTTGGGTACTTGGATCAGTTGGATCATGAAGACGTTCGACTACATCAACCGCGTTACATAACGCTTCCGCTTTCGGTCTATGAGGGTACGTGGACACACTCTCCCGTCTCGTTGCTATGCATCTCCTAGATAGATCTTGCATGATCGTAGGATTTTTTTTTAAATTATTACGTACCCCAACATGCACAATATTGGAAAAGACTCCATATGAGCTCCTAGCCGGGAACAAGCCAAATGTCAACTACTTTCATGTATTTGGGTGCAAATGTTTCATCCTCAACAAAAGAGAACAGTCAGGAAAATTTCAATCGAAAACTACTAAGGGCATATTTGTTGGCTATGGATCAAACTGTCATGCCTATAGAGTCTACAACAAATCCAATGGATGTGTTGTATAAACTTGTGACGTGGTGTTTGATGAATTTAATGGCTCCCATGGGGAGCAAGTTGATCTAAGTGATGTAGGTGAAGAAGATTCGTATCAAGATATTTTGTCTATGGGTGTTGGTGGTCTCCTTCCCATGGAACAAGAACCTCATGATGATGAAGAAGAAGATGGAAGTTTTACACATCATCAAACGTATAGGCATAACAAACCCTGGGTCTGTTACCCAGACTATGCATAGGCACAGGAACATGATCGAAGCACCAGCACAAGTCAGAGTACAAGGGACCAAGAGAATCGAAGGATGAACATGCAGACTAGAGGGACCAAGATCAAGCCAAAGAAGCAAGACACCATCAAAGGAAAGGCCTCCCTTGCCGGGTAGGCGAGACCGGCAAGGGGCGAGGCCACACTTAGAAGGTGATAGCCAAGGCATCCCGGCAGGGCCTGCCAAGGCTCACGGAGGCAAGACCACCCCACCTACCATTCCACCAAGACTCACGTCGTCGATCAGTGCGGTGTCAAGCCGTGGAGTGACTAAGTGGCAGCCATTTGCCACATGGCAGCCTCTCCCTATAGGAAAAACCCACAAATGACACCCATCCAGCGACGTGTCAAGCAAGTAGGCGTGTAGCTGGCAAGACGGCCCGACAAGCCTTGCCGGGCAACCAACGATGTGACGTTGAGCGGTGCATTTAATGCGCCCTGTCAGACCACAGAGTTAGGTACGATAGCACTGTTTGCTCTCTTATCAGTGCATAATGACTACTTTGCCATTGTGGTGACCCCTTGATCTATAAAAGGAGGCCCATGGCAACCGTAGAGAGGGTAAGGAGGTTGGATAACTCACACCCCCATACGAGCATAGTCGCTGCTGCCCTAAGGCAACCCCTGCCGGGTAAGTGTACTATGCTTCACCACCACCTTTTCACCATCAATCCACCAAAGCAGGAGTAGGTTTTTACGCCTCATGGCGGCCCGAACCTGGGTAAAACTGCCTGTGTGATCTCTGCCGTGCTGCCCCATGCTCGTCTGCTCTTTGTGCAACATGACATCCCCTACCGAACCAGCAAGGGGACTCCCG
>NW_021202519.1:0-1016 GCF_002162155.2 Triticum dicoccoides
CCTTGGGTGATAATATCTCTCCCATCAAGTATAGATCGCCACACCTGAGAAGGATGTGGACCTAGTTGAGCTTCAAGGACTGTACATTGTGGAAAATATGATGCTTTAAGGATTTGTGCACTAAGAGAGGAGGGATCATTCAATAATCTCCAAATTTGCCGAGACAAAAGTGCCAAGTTGAAGATTTCTATATCCCGAAAGCCAAGTCCTCCCAAACTTTTCGGTCGGGTCATCAAATCCCAAGCTACCCAACATGGTTTCCTCTTGCCTCTCTTGCTCCCCCACCAAAATTGACGAATGAGTGACGTAATGCTTCCACAAAGGCCTCGAGGTAATCTGAAGCAAGACATCGAAAAAACTGGTAAAGCTTGAGCCACAGATTTTATGAGAACCTCCTTTCCTGCCACTGATAAAAGTTTCTCCATCCATCCCTTTATCCTTTCCCAAACTCTGTCTTGTAAATATTTGAAGGTGCCATTTTTGGACTGTCCAACATCGGTCGGCAGACCCAAATACTTTTCACTCAAAGACTCATTCTGCACATTAAGTATATTCTTTATCTCCACCCTAAGGGTCTCTGGGCATCCCTTACTGAAAAATATGGACGATTTATCATAGTTTACCCTTTGGCCCGAAGCCAAGCAATATGCATCAAGTAGGTTTGAAACCTCATTTGCCCCCTGGACACTAGACTTGAAAAGCAGCAGGCTGTCATCTGCAAACAAAAGGTGGTTCACTACCGGAGCCGTGGGCGCCACCTTTATGCCACCGAGCACTAATGACTGAGAACTGTGTTTTAAAAGGCACGAAAGGCCCTCCGCTGCAATCAAGAATAAGTAAGGGGAAATAGGATCTCCCTGCCTGATACCCCTGGAAGGTGAGAAGCTCTCTAATCTTTCTCCATTAAACAAGACCGAGAATGAAACAGAAGTGATCATACTCATAACTGTATGGATCCAATCTGGTGCAAAGCCAAGCTTAACCATAATTGCCTTTAGATAAGGCCACTCTAGTCT
>NW_021202520.1:0-3458 GCF_002162155.2 Triticum dicoccoides
TCATCTATTTCATGATTTCTACTTATTGCACGGGGCTATTATGTTTATACGAGGTGTTGGCTGATCAAATTGCATAGAAGGGAGGAGCAAACGAGGAAGAAAAGCAGAAAAGAGCAAAATAACACTCATACTTTGCCCCGAAAGTCAGGGTACAGGAATTCTCGTGGAGTGTGATAAGCTAGAACAAAATCAATATTATCACAACTATCACTGTTAGGATTTACTAGAGTCGTTTAAGTCTAGGAGTCCAGCTGTTTTTTTTCCTCTTATTCAATGTACATGACAGCCTTGCATGGTGTCATGCGTTAGTTTTTTTTTCTTTTCCGTAGATGTATAAGGCTTGGTCGTGCGGTGAGCACGACGGGCTGGTAGCGACGTGAGCGGCCTCGATCCGTTAGACATAGGATGGCACGTTTGTAGCAATGAGAGCAAGCTATACGGGCACGTTCGTTACGCATGGAATAAGAAGAGAGGAAAATAGAAAAGCTGCAAGTCAGTTGGCGGCACAAATACATTGTCCCTGTGTTCGTGAGCTGCTCGTTGATCAGAGTTATATTGTGAGTGAGAGAGGTGCCCAATAGCAACGACAAATGATATCAGAGCCTCATCAGAGATCCTGTGGACATGGCCGGCAGCAAGGAGCCAGTGGACAAGGCAAAGGGCGGCGCGTCGGGGTCGAAACCGCTGCCATGCCGTTCACGATCCCCGCCCCTTTCTCCCTCGCGGCTTCGTGGATAGAGCCGGAACACGGCCAGGTGGCTGAGAGGGTGATGTGCGACTCTAGCTCGGCCAGGTGGACGATGGTCATGAAGACGAACTACAACGACTGGTCCCTGTTCATGACGGTGATGATGGAGGTGTGCGTATACTGGGACGCCGTCAAGCACTCGGCAACCAACTCTTTGGCAATTACCTTTCTTTGTCAAGTTCCTTTGTTTTTCTGCACTCGGCAAACAATTCATTGTCGAGTTTTTTTTTCTGCATTTGGCAAACACTTAGTATTATTTTTGGATTTTATTTTTATTTTTCTTCTCCTTTCCATTTTCTATTTCCTTTTGTACATTATTTGTTTTCCTTTTCCCTTTTATGACCTTAATTCCTACTATATGTTTCCTCATTTCATTTTCTTTTCCCCTATCATGATTAATTTCAGTTGGTGAGATGATTTTTGTTATAAACTTAGTACTGACGCAACATGCTCAAAACATGCACGCACACTCAACCCATGAATCCACAAGCGCACACGCTATCCATATGAGCACCTACGAGAGTCTGACCAGACAGATCTGTGGATAACGAATATGCATCCTAATTATGGACACCTTGTTTTTAATTATGACTTCCTAGGAAACATTTCTATACGATTCAATTCTACGAATCGAATGACCAACAATGATTTTCTTTCTTAAGGCCTTTTTCGCGAGGCTTTCTTAAGGCTGTAACACTTAAAAAATCTTATGAAAATGCTTTGAATAAAAGAAACCCTAAGATGTACTACATTCGTCCCATAATATAAGAAACACATGCTTTTCGAGATTTAAGTTTCACCATAAATTTAACGGGTGAATATGTTGGTCATGTGTTATAAAAATTATGCCATTGAATTCATTTCAAAAGAATTTGTCAATGGTGTAATTTTTTAAGTGGCATGATTTATGTACTATTATTTTTCTAATTAGTGGTCAAAGTTAAATCTCCAAAAGTGTGTGTACATTATATTCTGGAATGGAGGGAGTATGCTTTATCCCTTTGCATTTCAATAGATTCACCAAATTGGTGGTGTCAGACCAATCATGTTTGCCCTTGATTTGACGCTAAGCAATGCAAGTGAACTTCTTAAATTAAATATGTTATTGTTCCTCTTGACAATCTCGTAGCCTCGTCAAATGTATTCTACCCATGTACTCCCTCTGTCCCAAAATTCTTGTCTTAGATTTGTCTAAATACGGATGTATCAAGTCATGTTTTAATATTAGATACATCCGTATCTAGACTAATCTAAGACAAGAATTTTAGGACGGAGGGGGTAGTTTCCAGGGAAGCAATTTTTTATTCACGTGGGGAATTCATTTTTATTATTCATGGAATCATGATGAAGCAGACACTTGCTGTAATCCAATGTCACTGGATAATTTGTTCACACTTACATGCTTTCCTCACGCGTCTACTTCTACTTCTATATAGAAGGAGACGGTGAATCCTCTATAACACCATGCTCCCTAGTTTTAAAGAGACTACATTCAATTGAGGTATTCAATTGAAATTGGGTCATCGATTTTCGTCAGGTCAACAATTTCTCAAAACTCTTTCATTCAATTCGTTTATACTATACACTATGCTTCCTAATTTAAGATCTTACAATTAATCTAGGTGTTCAATTTAGAAATGGGTCACATGACTTTGACCGGGTCAACAATTTATCAAGGAGCTCTCCCATTCAATTCTTTTAATTCCATATGTTTCCTAATTTTGAAACTCTTTCAAGCAATTAAGGTATTAAATTTTGGATTTGGTATGTGATTTTGATCGAGCCAACAATTTTTCAAATCAATCAACACCAATAGGCCTATAAAAACACATCAATTCCGCGCACCCTCCCATAATGTGTGTACTGTAGCACCAATATAGTACATTGAGGCACAAACACATAAATTGTCCACATAAATATATGTTGGTTAGTGGATAACACAGAACAAGACCACAAAAGTCCCATCAAATCACCGTACTATAAATAAAAAATAAAAAATACTCCATCATTCCCCACCAGCCAAACTAAAAATTCCACCAGTTCCAAAATATAACGGGTATTAGTTTTTTGGAAAGTCAAACTTATTTAACTTTAATCAAGTTCAGGGTAAAACATATCGACATCCACAATATTAAACAAAAAGGTATGAAAATTCATTTCAAGATGAAGCTAACCATACAGATTGATATGATGGATTTTGATATATTTCTCTACAAATTTGATCAAACTTAAAAGGTTTGACTTTACAGAAAAGTAATACACCTTATATTTTGAAGCAGAGCGAGTACTTTTTTTCTAAAAAAAACTGCAATGCCAACAGTGCAGCAAAGCGTGCCCAACCCTCCTAGATTATTGGTGATGGAAGCAAAGCGAGGCATGAAGAGGGCCTCCATGAGGGTGCTTCCATGTATAATTATGGTGTATGCTAACTTCAAAATAATCCGACCTGGCTGCCGACTCTGCTCGCATCTGCTGCCAGCTTGGCCATGGCTTGAGCCAACTGTTGGCTATCATTTACTTGATTTGTTCCCAATGACTCCTAATTCTTGTCCAATCTTAGCATTGCACTTGTTTTTCTTCCAGTTCCACTATCAACATAAGGAAACACGGCATCCAATTAAATAAAACCAACAATAAAATATGGCAAATTGAAGATAGTTCAATAGACCCAATACCAACTACGGCTGTTGCAAACTAAAACTATAGCTAG
>NW_021202521.1:0-772 GCF_002162155.2 Triticum dicoccoides
GCCAACAGCGCCTACAGTGAGCCCGGAAAGCCTGAGCCGCAAGATCCGGGTGATGGCAATCTTCAGCTTATCATCGTCCGCGGCCAGGGCGCTCCAATCATTGCCGCGCACTGCTGGGGCTTGGCGCATGGCAGTAAACGGCTGCGGGTTCTCCTCAACAATCCAACACCATTCTGCTCTCCACTCCTCCCATTTGCTGCGGAGCTCCCCCTCCAGATAAGCCTCCTTCTTGCCGGCTCTCGAGATCCAGGCGATTCCGCCGGCTAAAGGCTCTCCTCTCTCGACCCGGGGCATAAAGAAGTGGCGGAAAAGAGCTACGTTTGGGTGGACTCCGACAAAGTTTTCGCAGAGATGTGCGAAAACTGCCATGGTCAGAACAGCATTGGGGGTGAAGTCAAGGAGATGGAACCCGTAGGTGTTCATAATGTCATAGAAGAATTCAGAGAAAGGCGGGCAGAGCCCGCAGTAGAAGAACAGCGCGAAGAAAGGGTATCCGTTCGGAGCCCGTTCCGAGGCGGCGGCGGAGAGTACCTTCGTGCGCGGATGCGCTCGCGTCTCCGTCGACTAGAAGAGGTAGTACCACTCCCTCAGCTCCTTTGCGGCGAGCTCGGGGGGGGGGGAGTTGCTCGCTCCATTCACAGCGCCTCGAGCCGCAGCGCCTCGGCCGACTTCACACCCTTCCCGGCTTTCGGAGCCATGGCGGAGGTGGTGGGGGAGATCGACGGCGTTGGTGGCGACGGTGGCGATGGGGGGCGGAGCGCTGCTCTCTTTC
>NW_021202522.1:0-1581 GCF_002162155.2 Triticum dicoccoides
AATTGGATTAGGAGGTGTGTTATTACAAGATGGCAAACCTGTTGCATACTTTTCTGAAAAATT
Source organism: Triticum dicoccoides (assembly GCF_002162155.2). NCBI lineage: Eukaryota > Viridiplantae > Streptophyta > Magnoliopsida > Poales > Poaceae > Triticum > Triticum dicoccoides. The sequence continues at coordinate 64 of NW_021202522.1, forward strand.
GAGTGGGCCTAGTCTGAATTATTCTACTTATGATAAAGAATTATATGCTCTTGTTCGGACTTTAGAAACATGGCAACATTATTTATGGCCCAAAGAATTTGTTATACATTCTGATCATGAATCTTTGAAACATATTAAAAGTCAAGCTAAACTGAATTGTAGACATGCTAAATGGGTTGAATTCATTGAGACTTTCCCTTATGTCATTAAACACAAGAAGGGAAAAGAAAATGTTATTGCTGATGCATTGTCTCGTCGCTATACTATGCTTTCACAACTTGACTTCAAAATATTTGGTTTGGAGACCATCAAAGATCAATATGTGCATGATGCTGATTTTAAAGATGTAGTGCAGAATTGTAAAGAAGGAAGAATGTGGAACAAGTTTGTTGTTAACGATGGATTTGTGTTTCGTGCTAACAAGCTATGCATTCCAGCTAGCTCCGTTCGTCTTTTGTTGTTGCAGGAGGCGCATGGAGGAGGATTAATGGGACACTTTGGCGTGAAGAAGACGGAGGACGTACTTGCTACACATTTCTTTTGGCCAAAGATGAGACGGGATGTTGAGCGTTTTATTGCTCGCTGCACTACATGTCAAAAAGCTAAGTCACGACTCAATCCTCATGGTTTATATATGCCTTTGCCTGTACCTAATGTTCCTTGGGAGGATATATCTATGGACTTTGTTTTAGGTTTACCTCGAACAAAGAAGGGGAGGGATAGCATATTTGTTGTCGTGGATAGATTCTCGAAAATGGGACACTTTATACCATGTCATAAAAGTGATGATGCTGTTAATGTTGCTGATTTGTTCTTTCGTGAAATTATTCGCTTGCATGGTGTGCCAAATACTATTGTTTCAGATCGTGATACTAAATGTCTTAGCCACTTTTGGAGATGTTTATGGGCTAAGTTGGGGACTAAACTGCTTTTTAGTACTACTTGTCACCCCCAAACTGATGGACAAACTGAAGTAGTCAATAGAACATTGTCTACTATGCTTAGGGCTGTTTTGAAGAATAATAAGAAAATGTGGGAGGAATGCTTGCCTCATATTGAATTTGCTTATAATCGTTCATTGCATTCTACTACTAAGATGTGCCCTTTTGAAGTTGTGTATGGTTTCCTACCTCGTGCACCTATTGATTTGTTGCCTCTTCCATCTTCGGAGAAGGTTAATTTTGATGCTAAACAACGTGCTGAATTGATTTTAAAAATGCATGAGTTAACTAAGGAAAACATTGAGCGCATGAATGCTAAATATAAACTTGCTGGAGATAAGGATAGAAAACATGTTGTGTTTGCACCTGGAGATCTTGTTTGGTTACATTTGCGTAAGGATAGATTTCCTGATTTGCGCAAATCAAAGTTAATGCCACGTGCTGATGGTCCCTTTAAGGTGTTAGAGAAAATAAATGATAATGCATATAAACTTGAGCTGCCTGCAGATTTTGGGGTTAGTCCCACTTTTAACATTGCAGATTTGAAGCCTTATTTGGGTGAGGAAGATGAACTTCC
>NW_021202523.1:0-2057 GCF_002162155.2 Triticum dicoccoides
GATTAGCCCCTAAACTTCCCTCTTTGCCATATATATAGTCCACTCCTAGACTATTTTGGACAAATCCCTAATTTTTAGGGATCCCCCCCAGCCGCCGCCGCCACACTCATTTCCACCTCGGGACCCTCTCATTCCCCCCCGCACCAACCACCAGGCCATCCCCTGATCCCCTCCTCTCGATCCAACCTCCTCGACCTCGCCGGAGCCACCGCCCGCTGCATCAGGCCGGCCCTCTCACCCTGCGCCCGTGTCTCTTCTCCCTTCCCTTCCCTTTTCTCTCTCTCCCTCTCATCTCCTTGCTCCCTCTCTCTCTCGCAGGGAACACAAGGACCCAGGAGCTCCAGGCCATGGCCGCCCCTTGGTGCTTCGTGCAGCGCCTGACCTGCTCCTTCCGGTGGCCTCAGCCTCGCGCGCCGCGCCAGCGCAGCAGTGCCTTGTCCACTTGCCGTCTTCGCCGCCCGTGGGCCTCCCTGCCCGACGCCGTGGATGGCCGCCGCCCCGCTGCTCCGAGACCAAAGTCTCGTCGATCTGTAGCCCGTTCCAGCGCCCGCGTGGACCAGTGCCTAGACGCCCCGTTCGCGCCGCCGTGTCACCCGCGTCGCGCCAAGGCCCTCTTCGCCCGGATCCCGCGTCGCCAGCAGCAAGCTCCGCCGCTCCGACGTCTGCTTCCCCTGCATCGAGAAGCTCTTGTTCGAGGAGGGTGTGGTCGCGCCTGGCTCCGCGCCCCTCCGTCCCCTGCGCCTCCATCTCTTCCTCGCCGCCGAACTCCTGCTTCAGGTCGCGCCGGCGCCCCACTTGTTCTGCTTGGGAACGAGCACGCCCCAGCGCCTCTGCTTTGAGCTCGCGCGAGACGATGAGTGCTCAGCAACCGCGTTGACCGGACCGGTCAGATCCAGCTCGGCCCAGCGCAGCGCCAAGCCCAGCTCCAGCGCACCCCCCTGCCGGCCTCCCTTCTACCACCGAACCGGGCCGAGCCCATGGTGAGCTGCCTCCCAGCGCCTACCACTGTTGGGCTTGCCCCAGATTCAGCCTGTCATGTGTTTTTTTTTCAGCGCCTGAATTTGTCCAATTATTCCAGGGATTGCCAGTTTTACAGAAAACCCCTCCATGTTCATGCATTTAATAACTCACTAACCGTGCATCGGATTAAAATAAGTTATATATAAAACTTTCTCAGAATTTTGTGTAGATTAATAATATCCAACTTTCATCTATGTTTGAGATGATAAAAATGTTGTTTACATTAATTTGCTCCTATGCCATGCTAAAATGCTTTATTTCATAACTAAATAACCGTAACTCCAATTTTAATAAACTTTATATGTAAATGGGGTAGAATTTTGCCTAGTTTATCATGGTGGCCTTACTTTGCATGTTTAACAACCCTAAAATTGTGTTTAGGGCAGAACAGGACCTAATCTAAAATATGCATATGGGAGTTTCCGGAATTGTTGTTCGTTGCTTCCGGCCTCCTTTAAACTTGACTAGATAGATAGTTTTACTTTGCTTCACCCTCTTGCCATGTTAACCAACATTTAATATTGTGGAGTACATAAACGAGATCAAACTAAATAACTTGTTGTGGTGTTTCGTCAATATGCAACTCGTTGCATATTGATCTCCACTTAATTTGTGGAACTGCTTGTGCACTTTGTCATGCCATGCTTCATTAAACCGGACATGCATCATACTCGTTTGTGCATCATGCCATGTTGATGTGTTGGTTATTTACTATGTTGTGTGCTTCTTTTCCGGTGATTGCTTCTTCGGGTTGGTTCCGATAACGTCGCGTTTGTGAGGATCCGTTCAACTGCGTCCGTTTGTCTTCTTCATGGACTCTTTCTTCTTCCTTGCGGGATTTCAGGCAAGATGATCATACCCTCGAAATCACTACTATCTTTGCTATGCTAGTTTGCTCGCTCTTTTGCTATGCCAATGCTACGATGCCTACCATTTGCTTGTCAGCCTCCCAAATTGCCATGTCAAACCTCTAACCCACCATGTCCTAGCAAACCGTTGATTGGCTATGTTACCGCTTTGCTCAGCCCCTCTTATAG
>NW_021202524.1:0-1370 GCF_002162155.2 Triticum dicoccoides
ATCACTATCATAAGCTTCTACTTCAATTGGTGTAGGTGCCACGGGAACAACTTCCTGTGCCCTGATACACACTGGTTGAAGTGATGGTTCAATAACCATATCAAGTCTCCACCATCCTCCCACTCAACTTTTCGAGACAAACCTTTTCTCGAGAAAGGACCTGATTCAAGAAACAATCCATATTGCTTTCGGATCTGAATTAGGAGGTATACCCAACTGTTTTGGGTGTCCTATGAAGATGCATTTTATCCGCTTTGGGTTCGAGCTTATCAATCCTGAAAAAAAATTCACATAAGCATCGCAGCCCCAAACCTTTAAGAAACGACAACTTAGGTTTCTCTAAACCATAATTCATACGGTGTCATCTCAACGGAATTACGTGGTGCCCTATTTAAAGTGAATGTGGTTGTCTCTAATGCCTAACCCATGAACGATAGTGGTAACTCGATAAGAGACATCATGGTATGCATCATATCCAATAGGGTGCAGTTATGATGTTCGGACACACCATCACACTATGGTGTTCCAGGCGGTATTAATTGCGAAACAATTTCCACAATGTCTTAATTGTGTGCCAAAACTTGTAACTCAGATATTCATCTCTATGATCATATCATAGACATTTTATCCTCCTGTCACAATGATCTTCTACTTCACTCTGAAATTACTTGAACCATTCAATAATTCAGACTTGTGTTTCATCAAGTAAATATTCTCAACATCTACTCGAATCATCTGTGAATTAAGAACATAACGATATTCACTGCATGCCTCAGCACTCATTGGACTGCACACATCAAAATGTGTTACTTCCAACAAGTTGCTATCTTGTTCCATCTTACTGAAAACGAGGCTTTTCAGTCATCTTGCCCATGTGGTATGATTTTCATATCTCAAGTGATTCAAAATCAAGTGAGTCCAAACGATCCATCTGCATGGAGTTTCTTCATGCGTATACACCAATAGACATGGTTCGCATGTCTCAAACTTTTCAAAAACGAGTGAGTCCAAAGATCCATCAACATGGAGCTTCTTCATGCGTTTTAAACCAATATGACTTACATGGCAGTGCCACCAGTAAGTGGTACTATCATTACTATCTTTTGGCATGAAAATGTGTATCACCACGATCGAGATTCAATAAACCATTTTTAGGTGCAAGACCACTGAAGGTATTATTCACATAAATAGAGTAACTATTATTCTCCTTAAATGAATAACCGTATTGCAATAGTCATAATCCAATCATGTCTATGCTCTACGCAAACACCAAATAACAATTATTCAGGTTTTAACACCAATCTCGATGGTAGAGGGAGCGTGCGATGCTTGATCATATCAACATTGGAAACATTTCCAACACATATCGT
>NW_021202525.1:0-796 GCF_002162155.2 Triticum dicoccoides
TCCAATGAAAGCACGTAAAACTTCGTTCATTAGTCTCATGAAAGTACTAGGCACATTAGTTAACCCAAAAGGCATGACTAACCACTCATATAATCCAAACTTAGTTTTAAATGCTGTTTTCCATTCATCTCCCAATTTCATACGAATTTGATGGTATCCACTACGCAAATCAACTTTGGAGAATATTGTAGAGCCACTCAATTCATCAAGCATATCATCTAGCCTAGGAATAGGATGACGATAATGAATAGTAATATTATTAATGCCTCTACAATCAACACACATACGTGATGTACCATCCTTTTTTGGCACTAGAATAATAGGAACAGCACAAGGACTAAGGGATTCGCGTATATAACCTTTGTCGAGAAGCTCTTGTACTTGACGCATAATCTCCTTCGTCTCCTCTGGATTGGTACGGTATGGTGCACGATTTGGCAGTGAAGCACCGGGAATTAAGTCAATTTGATGCTCAATCCCTCGAATAGGCGGTAATCCCGGTGGCACGTCTTGTGGAAAGACGTCAGCGAACTCCTGCAAAATGTTAGTGACAGCAGGAGGCAAAGAGGAAGGCACGTCCTCGAATGAAAATAATGCCTCTTTGCACACAAAAGCATAGCAAACAGATTTGCTGAAATCTAGCTCATCAATATCAGATTTGGTGGCAAATAAACATGCACTTTTCAATTTAATTTCAGAAGCAACACTAGATGGTTTATTATTAGGCTTCATTTGTTGCTCAAATTCTTTTGCCACAATCTGATTTTCACTCTTATTCGTCTCCTGTTTTGCTTTA
>NW_021202526.1:0-756 GCF_002162155.2 Triticum dicoccoides
ACTTCCCGGTAATCCGGTAAAATCCCGATTTCACCCGGAACACTTCCGATATCCAAACATAGGCTTCCAATATATCAATCTTTATGTATCGACCATTTGGAGACTCCTCGTCATGTCCGTGATCACATCTGGGACTCTGAACAACCTTCGGTACATCAAAACGCATAAACTCATAATATAACTGTCATCGAAACCTTAAGCGTGCGGACCCTACGGGTTCGAGAACAATGTAGACATGACCGAGACACGTCTCCGGTCAATAACCAATAGCGGGACCTGGATGCTCATATTGGTTCCTACATATTCTACAAAGATCTTTTATCGGTCAGACCGCATAACAACATACGTTGTTCCCTTTGTCATCGGTATGTTACTTGCCCGAGATTCGATCGTCGGTATCCTATACCTAGTTCAATCTCATTACCGGCAAGTCTCTTTACTCGTTCTGTAATACATCATCCCGCAACTAACTCATTAGTTGCAATGCTTGCAAGGCTTAAGTGATGTGCATTACCGAGAGGGCCCAGAGATACCTCTCCGACAATCGGAGTGACAAATCCTAATCTCGAAATACGCCAACCCAACATGTACCTTTGGAGACACCTGTAGAGCTCCTTTATAATCACCCAGTTACGTTGTGACGTTTGGTAGCACACAAAGTGTTCCTCTGGCAAACGGGAGTTGCATAATCTCATAGTCATAGGAACATGTATAAGTCATGAAGAAAGCAATAGCAACATACTAAACGATCGGGTG
>NW_021202527.1:0-1322 GCF_002162155.2 Triticum dicoccoides
CTGGCTTCGCCCGGCGGCGCCACCGGGCGGCGGCGAGGGAGGTGGGCAGAGGAGGGAGGAGAGAGGCGGCGGCCGGGATGGGTTCCCCTCGGGGCGCCCACGGGAGCGCCGCGAGAGGGGCGCCGCGAGAGACGGCGAAGCCTAAATTTTAGACATGGATGCATACAGAATTAGTACATCACCAGTCGCCCTGTAGCCCGAGTAAATCCGATTTGAACTAGACACGAACCCACCGGCCGGCACTGTTGTGGTGCAACCAGTGCATCTTCGATACAGACGCGAGGATAACTAGATCGCACGAAGCCACCGGCCGGCGGAGGGAGGGGGTAGCCATGGTGGAGCTCGCGTCGGGTGCGGTGAGCTCGCTACTGGGCGTCATCCGCAATGAGGCGCTGCTGCTGGGCCGCGTCCGGCACGACGTGCAGTTCATCCGGGAGGAGATGGAGAGCATGCAGAGCTTCTTGACACATTTGTCAAAGAAGGCGCCTGCCGGTGGCGAGCACGACGAGCAGATCCGCACCTGGATGAACCAGGTCCGGCTGCTCGCCCAGGACAGCAACAACTGCGTCGATCTGTATCTGTACCGCGGCAACCCCGACCTTCATCTCGCCAGGGGTGGCCTCCGGCGCTACGTCGCTTGGCTTCCCTGGTTCGTGCACAAGATGATCGCCCAGCGTCGGGCGGCCACCCAGCTGCGGACGCTCAGGGAACGAGCCCGTGACATCGGTGAACGGCGATTGAGGTACAGTATATAAGCTCTCTATTTTTCACTTCATTTTTTTGCATGGTATTTTACCCTTCATTTTCAAAACACTGGCCACGTTTGCATACAAAGTATTTTTAAGTGTTTTTTATACACTTCTGTTTTAATACACCCTGAAATACAAAGAGGGCTAAGATTGCCCTATACCCCTTGATAATGAGGAGCACGATGTGCACATTTCAAAGAAGTGCCCGCCCGCCCGCCCTTGGCTTATATGTATACGTATACGGAATTTTTTTGTTCGGTGTGGGAAGACGTGCGGCACGAGACATCCTGTGAATCACGCCACATGCAGGAGGTTCCTGTCCTGTCGGCGTTAATGCCGTTGCGACCTGCGTCGCCACCGCCGCTTCACTGACAGGTCCAACTGCCTCGCCGCCGCATGCGGCGGCTTGCATTAACACCTATGCATGCCGCCCGCGTCCCTCGTCTTTCCCACCACCATTAATGGCGTGCACCAGCCGGCAGCCATGTGTCGCCTCGCCTGCCAGCGGTCGATTGCTACCTCCTCGGCTGCTGCGCTGTAGCCTCTCTTGCAGCACACGTCTGCTCGCATTAA
>NW_021202528.1:0-1046 GCF_002162155.2 Triticum dicoccoides
ACGCAGACTTGCAACTCTGTCAATCCCGCTGGTCGCTTGCAAGTCCCTTCAAACGTTCTGACGAACACTCGGGATAGATCTTCCCAAGTGTAAATGCTGCTAGGAGGTAATTGAGTCAACCATGCCCTGGCAGAACCTTCCAACATGAGGGGCAAATGCTTCATGGCCACCTCGTCGTTCCCACCACCGATCTGAACTGCCACTCGGTAGTCTTCAAGCCAAGTTTCAGGCTTAGACTCACCAGTGAACTTGCTGACTCCTGTTGCCAACCTGAAATTGGGGGGGATAACTGCGGCTCTGATAGCTCTGCTGAAACATTCAGGACCAGAAACATGTACTCGACTGCTCGTGGGTACACCTCTGTCGAGTGCGCCTCGATGGGCTCTGTTCCGGTCGACCAACCCTTGCACGATAATGGATCGCGCGTCGAAGCCTGGCTCTCTGGGGTCAACTGGAACCCTACGCCCTGTACTGTATTGACGCCTATCATCTGGCTGCCGAGGAGCGTAAGACCCACCCCTCGGAGGGGAATAGGGCACTCGACGCCTATCATCTCGGTCGAGTCCGTCGCCATATTGATCTCGCCGATTCTCACGCCCTTCGCGCCGCGGAGGCGATCTGGGGCTGTGAGCCGACTGAACCGTATTCACAGTGACAGATCGACTGTGAATTCTGTTGCGCGACTGAGACACGGCTGAATTCTGATCTCCTGCTGCCCGGAGCAGATCCCTGATTTGCAGCAAACCTCTGCCAGCTTCCGACTGCGAAGGCTGAATGGACTCTGCTATACGGGTCGCAGCTGCTAAATTCTGAATTGGGGTTCGATATACCTGAGTCGGCGGGAAGAATTGACGTCGACTGGTGTCGGGAACTCGTTGCCGCGCGCGCTCGTCGAGTGCTCGCTGAAGGTTCTCCAGTCGAGTGCGCTCGGCCAAATTGGCCAGACGCGCCTCCTCCAAGGCACGAGCCTCGGGGGTTTCTCCTGCGATGGGAATACGCAGGGGATCCTCGTTCCTGCGGCGAAGCTCTTCTCTTTGCAGAGAGTC
>NW_021202530.1:0-1963 GCF_002162155.2 Triticum dicoccoides
AGATTTTATCGTTCTTGATATAGATTGCAATCCTTCATGTCCTATTATTCTTGGTAGGCCTTTCCTTAGAACGATTGGTGCAATTATTGATATGAAGGAAGGGAATATTAGATTCCAATTTCCCTTAAAGAAGGGCATGGAACACTTCCCTAGAAAGAAAATAAAATTACCATATGAATCTATCATGAGAGCTACTTATGGATTGCCTACCAAAGATGGCAATACCTAGATCTATCCTTGCTTTTATGCCTAGCTAGGGGCGTTAAACAATAGCGCTTGTTGGGAGGCAACCCAATTTTATTTTTGTTTTTTTGTTTTTGCTTATGTTTAGGAATAAATAATCCATCTAGCCTCTGTTTGGATGTGGTTTTATGTTTTAATTAGTGTTTGTGCCAAGTAGAACCTGTAGGATAACCTACGATGATAGTTGATTTGATTCTGCTGAAAAACAGAAACTTTGCACGCAGGAATATAATTTTGTTAAATCACAGGAACGTGATTTTGCGTTGATTCTTTTTGGTGCTGATCAATAAATAAATTGTCCAGGACTTCCTATTTTGGTAGAATTTTTAGAGTTCCAGAAGTTTGCGTTAGTTATAGATTACTACAGACTGTTCTGTTTTTGACAGATTCTGTTTTGCGTGAGTTGTTTGCTTATTTTGATGAATCTATGGCTAGTAAAATAGTTGATAATCCATATAGAAGTTGGAATACAGTAGGTTTAACACCAATATAAATAAAGAATGAGTTCATTACAGTACCTTGAAGTAGTCTTTTGTTTTCTTTCTCTAACAGAGCTCACGAGATTTCTATTGAGTTTTGTGTTGTGAAGTTTTCAAGTTTTGGGTGAATTCTTTTTATGGATTATGGAACAAGGAGTGGCAAGAGCCCAAGCTTGTGGATGCCCATGGCACCCTCAAGATAATCCAAGGACATCAAAAATTCAAAGATTGGGGATGCCCCGGAAGGCATCCCCTCTTTCGTCCACTTCCATTGGTAATTTACTTGGAGCTATATTTTTATTCACCACATGATATGTGTTTTGCTTGGAGCGTCTTGTATTATTTGCGTCTTTGCTTGTTAGTTTACCACAATCATCCCTACTGTACACACCTTTTGAGAGAGCCATACATGAATTGGAATTTGTTAGAATACTCTATGTGCTTCACTTATATCTTTTGAGCTTGATAGTTTTGCTCATAGTGCTTCACTTATATCTTTTGAGCGTGATACTTTTTGCTCTAGTGCTTCACTTAGATCTTTTAGAGCACAGTGGTGGATTTGTTTTAAAGAAACTACTGATCTCTCATGCTTCACTTAGATTATTTTGAGAGTCGTTAATAGCATGTTAATTTTCTTAATGTTAATATACTTGGTATTCAAGATATGTGAAACTTTCTTTTGAGTGAATTGAATACTAAGATAAGTTTGATGCTTGATAATTGTTTTGATACATGGAGGTGATAATATCAAAGTCGTGCTAGTTGAGTAATTTTGAATTTGAGAAATGCTTGTGTTGAAGTTTGCAAGTCCCGTAGCATGCACGTATGGTTAAAGTTGTGTAACAAATTTGAAACATGAAGTGTACCTGGCTTGTGCATCCTTATGAGTGGCGGTCGGGGATGAGCGATGGTCTTTTCCTACCAATCTATCCCCCTAGGAGCATGCGCGTAGTACTTGATTTTTGATGACTTCTAAATTTTTGCAATAAGTATATGAGTTCTTTTGACTAATGTTGAGTCCATGGATTATACGCACTCTCATCTTTCCGCCTTTGCTAGCCTCTTCGGTACTGTGCATTGCCCTTTCTCACCTTGAGAGTTGGTGCAAACTTCGCCGGTGCATCCAAACCCCGTGATACGATATGCTCTATCACACATAAACCTCCTTATATCTTCCTCAAAATAGCCACCATACCTACGTATCATGTCATTTCCATAGCCATTCCGAGATATATTGCCAT
>NW_021202531.1:0-1467 GCF_002162155.2 Triticum dicoccoides
ATTTAGCATGTCTACGATTCAGTTTAGCTTGACTTTTAATATGTTTCAAAGATTCATGATCAGAATGTATAACAAATTCTTTGGGCCATAAATAATGTTGCCATGTTTCTAAAGTCCGAACAAGAGCATATAATTCTTTATCATAAGTAGAATAATTCAGACTAGGCCCACTCAATTTTTCAGAAAAGTATGCAACAGGTTTGCCATCTTGTAATAACACACCTCCTAATCCAATTCCACTAGCATCACATTCAAGCTCAAAAGTCTTATTAAAATCAGGAAGTTGGAGTAAAGGAGCATGTGTCAACTTATCTTTCAATACCGTGAAGGCTTCTTCCTGTGCGGTACCCCAAACAAAAGGCACATCCTTCTTTGTAAGCTCGTTGAGAGGTGCAGCAATGGTGCTGAAATCTCTCACAAAACGCCTATAGAATCCAGCGAGGCCAAGAAAACTACTCACTTGTGTGACCGTTTTGGGCTGCGGCCAACTCTCAATAGCTTCAATCTTGGCTTTGTCAACTTCAATTCCCTGTGGAGTAACAACATAGCCAAGAAAAGATACTCGGTCGGTGCGAAAGGTGCACTTCCCAAGGTTACCAAACAAACGTGCATCACGTAGAGCAATAAAAACAGCACGTAAATGTTCCAAATGTTCTTCCAAAGATCTGCTATAAATCAGTATATAATCAAAATAGACTACCACAAATCGTCCAATGAAAGCACGTAAAACTTCGTTCATTAGTCTCATGAAAGTACTAGGCGCATTAGTTAACCCAAAAGGCATGACTAACCACTCATATAATCCAAACTTAGTTTTAAATGCTGTTTTCCATTCATCTCCCAATTTCATACGAATTTGATGGTAGCCACTACGCAAATCAACTTTGGAGAATATTGTAGAGCCACTCAATTCATCAAGCATATCATCTAGCCTAGGAATAGGATGACGATAACGAATAGTAATATTATTAATGCCTCTACAATCAACACACATACGTGATGTACCATCCTTTTTCGGCACTATAATAATAGGAACAGCACAAGGACTAAGGGATTCGCGTATATAACCTTTGTCGAGAAGCTCTTGTACTTGGCGCATAATCTCCTTCGTCTCCTCTGGATTGGTACGGTATGGTGCACGGTTTGGCAGTGAAGCACCGGGAATTAAGTCAATCTGATGCTCAATCCCTCGAATAGGCGGTAATCCCGGTGGCACGTCTTGTGGAAAGACGTCAGCGAACTCCTGCAAAATGTTAGTGACAGCAGGAGGCAAAGAGGAAGGCACGTCCTCGAATGAAAATAATGCCTCTTTGCACACAAAAGCATAGCAAACAGATTTGCTGAAATCTAGCTCATCAATATCAGATTTGGTGGCAAATAAACATGCACTTTTCAATTTAATTTCAGAAGCAACACTAGATGATTTATTATTAGACTTCATTTGTTGCTCAAATTCTTTTGCCACAA
>NW_021202532.1:0-1963 GCF_002162155.2 Triticum dicoccoides
AGATTTTATCGTTCTTGATATAGATTGCAATCCTTCATGTCCTATTATTCTTGGTAGGCCTTTCCTTAGAACGATTGGTGCAATTATTGATATGAAGGAAGGGAATATTAGATTCCAATTTCCCTTAAAGAAGGGCATGGAACACTTCCCTAGAAAGAAAATAAAATTACCATATGAATCTATCATGAGAGCTACTTATGGATTGCCTACCAAAGATGGCAATACCTAGATCTATCCTTGCTTTTATGCCTAGCTAGGGGCGTTAAACAATAGCGCTTGTTGGGAGGCAACCCAATTTTATTTTTGTTTTTTTGTTTTTGCTTATGTTTAGGAATAAATAATCCATCTAGCCTCTGTTTGGATGTGGTTTTATGTTTTAATTAGTGTTTGTGCCAAGTAGAACCTGTAGGATAACCTACGATGATAGTTGATTTGATTCTGCTGAAAAACAGAAACTTTGCACGCAGGAATATAATTTTGTTAAATCACAGGAACGTGATTTTGCGTTGATTCTTTTTGGTGCTGATCAATAAATAAATTGTCCAGGACTTCCTATTTTGGTAGAATTTTTAGAGTTCCAGAAGTTTGCGTTAGTTACAGATTACTACAGACTGTTCTGTTTTTGACAGATTCTGTTTTGCGTGTGTTGTTTGCTTATTTTGATGAATCTATGGCTAGTAAAATAGTTGATAATCCATATAGAAGTTGGAATACAGTAGGTTTAACACCAATATAAATAAAGAATGAGTTCATTACAGTACCTTGAAGTAGTCTTTTGTTTTCTTTCTCTAACAGAGCTCACGAGATTTCTATTGAGTTTTGTGTTGTGAAGTTTTCAAGTTTTGGGTGAATTCTTTTTATGGATTATGGAACAAGGAGTGGCAAGAGCCCAAGCTTGTGGATGCCCATGGCACCCTCAAGATAATCCAAGGACATCAAAAATTCAAAGATTGGGGATGCCCCGGAAGGCATCCCCTCTTTCGTCCACTTCCATTGGTAATTTACTTGGAGCTATATTTTTATTCACCACATGATATGTGTTTTGCTTGGAGCGTCTTGTATTATTTGCGTCTTTGCTTGTTAGTTTACCACAATCATCCCTACTGTACACACCTTTTGAGAGAGCCATACATGAATTGGAATTTGTTAGAATACTCTATGTGCTTCACTTATATCTTTTGAGCTTGATAGTTTTGCTCATAGTGCTTCACTTATATCTTTTGAGCGTGATACTTTTTGCTCTAGTGCTTCACTTAGATCTTTTAGAGCACAGTGGTGGATTTGTTTTAAAGAAACTACTGATCTCTCATGCTTCACTTAGATTATTTTGAGAGTCGTTAATAGCATGTTAATTTTCTTAATGTTAATATACTTGGTATTCAAGATATGTGAAACTTTCTTTTGAGTGAATTGAATACTAAGATAAGTTTGATGCTTGATAATTGTTTTGATACATGGAGGTGATAATATCAAAGTCGTGCTAGTTGAGTAATTTTGAATTTGAGAAATGCTTGTGTTGAAGTTTGCAAGTCCCGTAGCATGCACGTATGGTTAAAGTTGTGTAACAAATTTGAAACATGAAGTGTACCTGGCTTGTGCATCCTTATGAGTGGCGGTCGGGGATGAGCGATGGTCTTTTCCTACCAATCTATCCCCCTAGGAGCATGCGCGTAGTACTTGATTTTTGATGACTTCTAAATTTTTGCAATAAGTATATGAGTTCTTTTGACTAATGTTGAGTCCATGGATTATACGCACTCTCATCTTTCCGCCTTTGCTAGCCTCTTCGGTACTGTGCATTGCCCTTTCTCACCTTGAGAGTTGGTGCAAACTTCGCCGGTGCATCCAAACCCCGTGATACGATATGCTCTATCACACATAAACCTCCTTATATCTTCCTCAAAATAGCCACCATACCTACGTATCATGTCATTTCCATAGCCATTCCGAGATATATTGCCAT
>NW_021202533.1:0-1631 GCF_002162155.2 Triticum dicoccoides
CCATTCCGGCCGGCGCGATGCACGCGGCCAGGGCTCAGGTACAGCCCGGGGTCCGGCACCGTCCAATTTCCCATGGCCGTCCACGTGTCCCCGGAAGTCGGCTGGCCGCCTGATTCCTCCAACCGACGCCCCAGCGCTAGCGAGGAGCAGAGGAACTCGTCTTCCTCGACTCCAGCCGCAGCTCCGCCGAAAGCTTCCAAGAGCTCTCCGTCTATTTCCTCTAGCTTCTCACCCTCTCTATTCTCCCTTAAGTTCAAGCGCTGTACATATCCATCTAATGCATCCCGTACGCTCGGCATCGACGAGGACCGCCCCTCGCCGCCGCTGGAGAGGAAACTGCCGTCGCCGTCCGTCCACCCAGGAGCCAACGCCGACCACTGATCGACGCGTATCGACGTACTATACCTCCATTTGATCACTACCGTCGCCTCCGACGACCGCGTCGCCGCCGGTGAGCCTAGCACCGCCGCCGTCGTGTCCCTACGTCGTCTGAAAGGAATACGAGATGGGTAGTGACCCCATCAGCCAGTCTCTCATAACCGCACCCGAAAAGGTACGATGGTTGGCGTATTTTTCTGAAATACGTGATTGACGAGGCCCTTCCCTGGTTTTCCTATTTGAAAGAAAACTGTAATTCTGTTGACCAAACTTTGATTAGCTGTAACTTTTAAACCACAGATCCAAATGAGCTGATTATTTTTGCAATATTTTAAAATTCAAACTAATATTTCTACAGGAATTTCGTTGCATTTTTAGCTACTTAAGTAGTGTAGATAGCATATATTTTAGTGTACTCAAAGATTCCTACTCTCTTCCTCCACCAAAAAGTTAGGGTTTCTGCCTTCCGCCGCCGCCGCCGCAGGTCCGCCTCCTCTCCGGTGGCCCTAGGGCCATGGGGGCGCGGAGGATCTCGGCAAGGGTCGGTGGGAGGGCTCCGTTTTTAGTCGTTTCTTTCAGTTTTGCTAGGGTTTGTGTCCTGCTCAGGAACACGAGACGGCGGCGGCTCCCTGAAGATGGAATAAAGGTCTCCCCGCCTAGTCCCCGTTTCGGCGGCGCGTCTAGCATCGTTGGTGGGCGTGTGGAGGATTGTCTCCGGCGGATCTATCTTTGGTGGATTTGCTCGGATCTCGTCGTTGTTCGTCTACGTTCGTGTGTCTTCGGATTGGATCTTTCTGATCTATGTTATTCTTCATCTGCGGCGGTTGCTGTTCTGGTGCGCTGGTCCTACGGGGCCTTAGCACGACGACTTTCCGACTGTCTACTACAACAAGTTGTGCCCGACTCCAGCGATGAAGGGGCGATGACGGCGGCGCGCCTTCGGCTCGCTTCAGTGCTAGTAGTCGTCGCTAGGTGGTCTATGGATCTGGATGTAATTTTTATTATTTCCGGTATTCGTTGTACTGCCATGATTGAAGATGAATAGATCAGAACTTTCCTCGCAAAAAAAAAAAGATTCCTACTCTAGGCAGGCGGGCCATCAACCTTCGAATGGTGTTGGTCCTACGGATTCTCTATGGTTATTTTGAAAATGCAAGCATCCAAATTTACTGGAACGGAACGACCTGTCAGCCCCAATCAAGCCGGTGAAAAAACCGCAGCGAACCAATATACTGTAGACAAACAGGGATGTA
>NW_021202534.1:0-1632 GCF_002162155.2 Triticum dicoccoides
CCATTCCGGCCGGCGCGATGCACGCGGCCAGGGCTCAGGTACAGCCCGGGGTCCGGCACCGTCCAATTTCCCATGGCCGTCCACGTGTCCCCGGAAGTCGGCTGGCCGCCTGATTCCTCCAACCGACGCCCCAGCGCTAGCGAGGAGCAGAGGAACTCGTCTTCCTCGACTCCAGCCGCAGCTCCGCCGAAAGCTTCCAAGAGCTCTCCGTCTATTTCCTCTAGCTTCTCACCCTCTCTATTCTCCCTTAAGTTCAAGCGCTGTACATATCCATCTAATGCATCCCGTACGCTCGGCATCGACGAGGACCGCCCCTCGCCGCCGCTGGAGAGGAAACTGCCGTCGCCGTCCGTCCACCCAGGAGCCAACGCCGACCACTGATCGACGCGTATCGACGTACTATACCTCCATTTGATCACTACCGTCGCCTCCGACGACCGCGTCGCCGCCGGTGAGCCTAGCACCGCCGCCGTCGTGTCCCTACGTCGTCTGAAAGGAATACGAGATGGGTAGTGACCCCATCAGCCAGTCTCTCATAACCGCACCCGAAAAGGTACGATGGTTGGCGTATTTTTCTGAAATACGTGATTGACGAGGCCCTTCCCTGGTTTTCCTATTTGAAAGAAAACTGTAATTCTGTTGACCAAACTTTGATTAGCTGTAACTTTTAAACCACAGATCCAAATGAGCTGATTATTTTTGCAATATTTTAAAATTCAAACTAATATTTCTACAGGAATTTCGTTGCATTTTTAGCTACTTAAGTAGTGTAGATAGCATATATTTTAGTGTACTCAAAGATTCCTACTCTCTTCCTCCACCAAAAAGTTAGGGTTTCTGCCTTCCGCCGCCGCCGCCGCAGGTCCGCCTCCTCTCCGGTGGCCCTAGGGCCATGGGGGCGCGGAGGATCTCGGCAAGGGTCGGTGGGAGGGCTCCGTTTTTAGTCGTTTCTTTCAGTTTTGCTAGGGTTTGTGTCCTGCTCAGGAACACGAGACGGCGGCGGCTCCCTGAAGATGGAATAAAGGTCTCCCCGCCTAGTCCCCGTTTCGGCGGCGCGTCTAGCATCGTTGGTGGGCGTGTGGAGGTGTGTCTCCGGCGGATCTATCTTTGGTGGATTTGCTCGGATCTCGTCGTTGTTCGTCTACGTTCGTGTGTCTTCGGATTGGATCTTTCTGATCTATGTTATTCTTCATCTGCGGCGGTTGCTGTTCTGGTGCGCTGGTCCTACGGGGCCTTAGCACGACGACTTTCCGACTGTCTACTACAACAAGTTGTGCCCGACTCCAGCGATGAAGGGGCGATGACGGCGGCGCGCCTTCGGCTCGCTTCAGTGCTAGTAGTCGTCGCTAGGTGGTCTATGGATCTGGATGTAATTTTTATTATTTCCGGTATTCGTTGTACTGCCATGATTGAAGATGAATAGATCAGAACTTTCCTCGCAAAAAAAAAAAAGATTCCTACTCTAGGCAGGCGGGCCATCAACCTTCGAATGGTGTTGGTCCTACGGATTCTCTATGGTTATTTTGAAAATGCAAGCATCCAAATTTACTGGAACGGAACGACCTGTCAGCCCCAATCAAGCCGGTGAAAAAACCGCAGCGAACCAATATACTGTAGACAAACAGGGATGTA
>NW_021202535.1:0-1696 GCF_002162155.2 Triticum dicoccoides
GATACCTAACGGGTATTCGGTACACCGTGCCACGTACCTACCGCATCACAGCCCACCCCTACGGTCAGCGCTGTCCACGGCCTCCAGTAGGCTACAAACACCAGAAACTACTTGCAACTCCTGGACGGAGAACTAGGGTGAATAAGAAGCCGAGAGGGTCCATTGGTTTCGGGCCCAATGCATGGTAGTAGCTGATTCTTAAATCACACATACAGATCTCAGTGCTTAAGGTCGGCTTCAATGAAACAACCCACCATGTACTCCTACATGGCCTCTCATCGATACCTTTACCAAATCGTGTTCACCACACCACTCTCATTACCGACATAAACATTTCACTCTAGCCCATCACCCAGATGAACCAGACCTGACACGACTCTAAGCATAGCAGGCATAGCAAGGTAGGAACAACACATACATATGGCTCAATCAACTCCTACACATGCTAGTGGGTTTCATCTAGTTACTGTGGGTTCAACTACCGTAGCACACAGCAGTTTGAAACGCGTTGTCTTAATGCAGTAAAAAAGAGCAGGAGCGAGAACATGGGATTGTATCGATATGATCAAATGGTTGGTTGCTTGCCTGATGGTTCGATGCACTGATACGGTTCTTCGTTAGGGTAATCACGGTACTCCTCGGAGGCAGAACCTGTCGCAAAGGACACCGATACACAACCATCACCAAACAATGTGCAACAATATGATGCATGCATGAAACATGGCAATATGAGTGTGTTGGGCTAATGCAACTAAAACCAGAAGGGTTTGAGCAAATTTGAATCAAGGATTCAAATTTCAAATTCAAATATGGCCTTTTAAAGTGCTTTTCCTTGTTCTGCTTAAAACATCAATTTAACTTGTTTGATCATGCATGAAAATAGTACAGATGGATAGATTGGATTTTTCTGATCATTTTTCATATATAATTTGTCCAATTTGGAGTTTCAGAATAAAAGTTATGAATTTTTGAAGTTTAAATAATATTCTGGAATTTCCTGATTTAAATTAAATCCAGAAAATCAATTACTGCGCCAGCCTGACGTCAGTGTGATGTCAGCAGGTCAACGGAACAGGTCTGGGTCAAACCTGACAGTGGGTCCCGCATGTCAGGGTGGTTATTTTAATTAAAATTTAATTAAAACTAATCCTGTTTAATTAACAGGGCTGGGCCCCACCTGTCATTGACTCAGGGGAGTCAACCAGGGCCCACCCGTGGTCAAAGTCAAAGCCAGCAACGCCGGCGTTTAGCCGCCGGTGAGCCCGACGCGGCGGCGGGAGTGGTTTTGTCCATTTCGGCCACCAAATGGGCCGCGGAGACCACCGGAGTGGAGCTGAGGACAAACCGCAGCTCTTGGCGGAGTCCGTTGGGGTCGGGGTGGCCGGAGTTGGCGCCGGCGACGACTTTGGCGGCCACCGGGGCTCGGTCGAAGATGAACTAGGCGCTAGAGGGGTCGGTGAGGCTCGTGGAGTGGCTAGCTAGGTGTTGTGGGACTCGGTGAGTAAGATGGACACCATCTTGTGGCCGGAGTGTGGCCGGAAGCACGTCGGCGACGAGGTCCGCGACGGCGCGTGCGGGTGAGCTTGGTGTGCTCGCTGTGGTGCACGAGAGAGAGAAAGAGAGGAAGGGGAAGTTAGCCCAGCTCACTACGGTCTTGATGGAGAGGACGGCGTGGTCGGGGACGAGCTGCTGCGGC
>NW_021202536.1:0-8494 GCF_002162155.2 Triticum dicoccoides
CCTTTTCTGTTTTCTTTTCTAATTTTCTGACATTTGTTTGATTTAATAAATATATTAAATCATTTAATTTTATTATGCCAATTTTTGTAGGGGCTAATGGTATTATTCCAGAGCTCTTTTATAATTGGCATAATTTTTGGACCATATTTCATATATATAGAAATATATTTCCAATGCAAATATTTATCGAATTAATCCAAATGGCCAAAATAAATGTCCATGAGCTCCTAAAAATATTGTTTTGATTTTTATCTCTGTCCAATATTTTCAGAGGGCAACATGAGCATTTTCTTGAACCCTTTTGGAGAAATTTTTATTTGGGTCATTTTCAAAAATGATTCTGAGGTTTCCACCAATCCTCATTTCAAATTTAAAAGAAATTTAAATATGATGCACAAATAGCTAGCTAGTCTAAGTCATACCAGACTAGGGATGTGACAACTCGCCCCCACTTGACAGAATCTCGTCTCGAGATTCAGGGGTCGACGGAAAGAAAGCGGGGTACTCCAGTCGAAGACGATCTTCTCGCTCCCAAGTAGCCTCTCTCTCGGAATGATGAGACCACTGAACTTTGAGAAACTTGATGTTCTGACGTCGGGTAACACGCTCTGCTTGATCAAGAATGCGAACCGGGTACTCTCGGTATGTGAGGTTATCTTGGAGATCAAGCGTTTCGTGGTCCACTCCACGAATAGGATCCGAGAAGCAACGCCTGAGTTGAGAGACGTGGAAGACATCATGAACTCGAGAAAGATGTGGGGGTAGTTCCAACTGGTAGGCAACCTCTCCTCGTTATATCCTTATGATGACGATCATACTGGCTTTTCTGACGAGACTGGGCTGTTTTCAAATTCTCACGGATGACGCGAACTTGCTCTTCTGCCTCCTGGATCATATCCGGTCCAAAGAATTGTCTTTCACCGGTTTCTGACCAGTTCAAAGGTGTTCGACATCTTCGTCCATAGAGAACCTCAAAAGGAGCTTTCTTGAGGCTGGATTGGTAGCTATTGTTATAAGCAAACTCGGCGAAAGGAAGACATTTCTCCCAATCCATACCGAATGATATAACGCAAGCTCTGAGCATGTCTTCGAGAATTTGATTGACCCGTTCCACCTGACCACTCGACTGAGGGTGGAAAGCGGTACTGAAGGAAAGATGGGTTCCCATGGCAGTTTGGAAGCTCTCCCAGAAGTGAGAAGTGAAAAGACTGCCACGGTCTGAATTGATCTCTAGTGGAACACCATGAAGTGACACTATTCGAGAAATATATAAGTCAGCAAGCTGACTAGCAGTGATATTTTCCCGAACAGGAAGGAAGTGAGCCACTTTGGAGAGACGATCAATGACTACAAAGATAGCATTATTCCCTCTCTTGGTCCTGGGAAAGCCGATGATGAAGTCCATACCAACTTTATCCCATTTCCATTCAGGAATAGCTAAGGGCTGAAGGGTGCCAGCAGGTCTTTGATGCTCTGCCTTAACGCGACGACATACGTCACATTTAGCAATGAACTCAGCGATTTCTCTCTTCATCCTAGTCCACCAGAACCTCTGGCGTAGGTCCTGATACATCTTAGTACTACCGGGATGAATCGTGAGAGGGGATTCATGCGCCTCCTTAAGAATCAATTGTCGCAGATGTTGATTCTTGGGAACCACCAAGCGATTCTCAAAGAAAACAACACCACGATCATCCATAGAGAAACATCCACCAACTCCCTTCTTAATGTTTCTCTTAATGCGAATAACCCCCCTATCAAACTTCTGGTCAGAGATGATCTGATCCTCAAGGGTAGGTTTCGCCACCAAGGTAGAAAGGAATCCGCGAGGAGAAATGTGAAGGTTAAGCTTACAGAATTCCTCATGGAGAAGTGGTTGGCCTTGCTGCAACATGAGATTGTTGCAATAAGATTTACGGCTTAGAGCATCGGCCATGACATTGGCTTTGCCTGGGGTGTAGGTAATCCCTAGATCATAATCTGTGATCAACTCCAACCAACGTCTTTGCCTAAGGTTCAGATCCGGTTGGGTGAAGATATACTTGAGACTCTGGTGATCGGTGTAGATCTCGCAACGTTTACCAAGGAGGTAATGTCGCCAGGTCTTGAGTGCATAGACTACGGCTGCAAGCTCTAGATCATGTGTAGGATAATTCTCCTCATGTGGATGCAACTGTCGAGATGCATAGGCAATCACATGACGATCCTGCATAAGAATGCAACCTAGTCCCTGTCGTGAGGCGTCGCAGTAGATAATAAAGTCTTTAGTGAAATCCGGTGGCACAAGTATGGGAGCAGAAGTCAGGCGTCTTTTCAGTTCCTGAAAACTGTACTCACACTGTGGGGACCACTCGAACTTTTTATCTTTCTTGAGAAGTTCCGTGAGAGGTTTGGCTACTTTGGAGAAGTTTTCAACAAAGCGGCGACAATAGCTGGCTAGACCAAGGAAACTCCTAACTTGTTTCACTGTTTCAGGTGGAGTCCAATCGAGAACGGCCTTGACTCTCTCGGGATTGACAGCAATGCCCTTACCAGAGATTACGTGGCCTAGGTAGGTCACTTCTGGCAACCAAAATTCACACTTGGAGAACTTGGCATAAAGGCGGAGCTCTCTGAGTTTTTCTAACACAAGTCTAAGATGTTCGGCATGCTCTTCCTCGTTCTTCGAGTAAATAAGAATATCATCGAGGTAAACCACGACGAACTTATCTAAGTACTCCATGAAGATCGAGTTCATCAAGCGGGAGAATGTGGCTGGGGCGTTGGTTAGGCCAAAGGACATGACGGTGTACTCGTACTGACCATAACGAGTGACAAAAGCTGTCTTGGGAATGTCCCCGTTTCTGATCTTGATTTGATGGTAGCCTAATCTTAAATCCATCTTGGAGAAGACTGAGGATCCAGCGAGCTGATCATACAGGTCGTTGATCCTGGGAAGCGGATACTTGTTCTTTATCGTGACCAAATTAACGGGACGATAATCTACAACCATCCGGTCCGTACCATCCTTCTTCTTGACGAAGAGGACGGGGCAAGCCCAAGGAGAAGAGCTGGGACGGATGAAACCCTTTTGCAAGGACTCGTCGAGTTGTTTCTTAAGCTCGGCTAGTTCTAAGGGTGCCATCTTGTAAGGTCTCCGGAAGATTGGAGCTATTCCTGGGATAAGATCTATGACGAACTCTACATCTCTGTCAGGTGGAACACCTGGCAGTTCCTCTAGAAAGACATCCGGAAAGTCACGGACTACCGGGATATCTTCAAGGTCTGGAGGAGGGCTGGCATTAAGAGAATAGAGCTGACGCTTTGCAACTCTAGTGGAGACGGTGACTATCTTGCCAGATGGGTGTGTAAGCTGAACAGATCTTGTGTAACAATCAATCTGGGCATGATGAGCTGTCATCCAGTCCATACCCAAGATGATGTTAATATCTGAGGACTTGAGGGCTACAAGTGATGCAAGGAATACAAGTCTATCAACAAGAATTTCGTTACCATGACTGATTCTGGTGGTCTGCCATCTAGACCCTGGGGTTTGGATTTCAAGCGGAGTTGGCATATCACAAAATGACATGTCGTGCAAACGAGCATAGCCTTCAGAAATGAAGGAGTGAGATGCTCCAGTATCGAATAGAACTGATGCTGGGTGACAATTGACAAGGAGTGTACCAAGAACGACATCTGGATCATCATGAGCGTCTCTAGCTGAGACGTGATGCACACGTCCACGTTCAGTGGGGGCTGACTTGACACTGATCATCTTGCGTGATGGCTTAACACAGCCAACAGTTTTCTCGGGCTTGGGTGGAGCATAACTAGTTTGAGAGCAATCACGTGCATAGTGTCCTGGCTTCCCGCATGTGAAGCAAGTCCCTGAGGTTGGACGGGGACCCGCACTAATAAGCGGTCTACCAGTAGGCCTGGGTGGAACATATGACTGAGCTGGGGAAGGCACCACATGAGATGACCTCGGTGTATAACCGGAAGGAAGAGCGGAGTTTGGAACCCAAATCCGGCGTTTCTGGGAACTAGAGCCAGAGGAGGATCCCAAATCACGGGTGTGCTTACGAGACTCCTCGTAAGTGAGTTGAGCTGTCTCTGCATTGATGGCCTTGTTCACAAGGGCTTGGAATGTATCACAATGATGCAGGTGGAGATCACGACGCAACTTGGGGTTGAGACCCTTCCGGAACCTAGCTTGCTTCTTGGCGTCCGTGGACACTTCTTCTGTGGCATAGCGGGCAAGGTTCTCAAACTCTCTGCTATAAGCATCAACAGTCATCTTACTCTGGGTGAAACTGCAGAACTCTTCTCTCTTGCGATCAAGGAGGGCCTCAGGAATGTGATGCTCGCGAAAAGCCTCAGTGAAAACTCTCCAGGTAGGAATCTGGCCAGCTGGAAGCATAGTCTCATAGTTCTGCCACCAAAGACTAGCAGGACCTTCCAGGTGGTATGTGGCATAGGTGACCTTGTCATCTTCAGCTACGCTCGCGGAACGCAGCTTATGAGTGATGCTACGGAGCCAGTCATCTGCATCGAGTGGCTCGATGGAATGATGAAAAGTAGGTGGGTGCAAGCGAATGAATCATGAATGGTAGCAGACCCTTTGAACTGATGTGCGGTGTTCTCCTCGATACGTGCCAACAAGCGGTTGGACTCACGCTTGTTCCTCTCCATTTCTAACATGAACTCTGTCAACGAAGGCTGGTCAGGAGGATCCTCATTCCTACCATCCTCATGGTTCCGGCTACGAACAATAGAACTTGATGACATCCTGAGAAACGAAAACCAGGGACGGAATCAGCATCAACTATAGACTGTAGAATGTAGGACAAGGGATTAGTATCGCTCGAACTCCTAGGAAAATTCCGGCAGCATAACGGCAGTAAAATGCTCAGAATGAGACATCCTACTAGAAATGGGGTGGTGACATACTCCTCATCATCACTCAAGGTTCGGAGGTAGTACTAAACAGACTACACCGGAAATACTCAAAACTAGGGTATGACTCTGATCAACCAATCCTATGGAACTACGGAGTAGTAACACGTGATCCTGATAGACGGAAGAGAAGCCTAGTTCCTTAACCCCGTCGGAAAGATAGGACGACTCAGATCAGAAGGTCATGAGGTATAAGGAGTAAAAAGAGCCTTACGTTCCAACCCACAATCAATTCCCTTACATAACTAAAGATTTTCTAGACTCAACTTCGACCAGTATGGCTTGGTAAACCTACAGGCAGTCAGGCTCTGATACCAAAGCTGTCAGGACCCTACTCAATGCCACATCGATCTAGCATGTAATACCTCATATCACTTTGCGGCCTCACGCACGGTATCCCCACGGGTGTCGCCTTACCTTTGCCCGGGACCGTTTGCGCATTTTGGCACACGTATATGATGGTGTCGCTAGCATCCATATGATAAAGAGCCCGGGCTGACATGGCTAGTCGTAAACCCAAAGTGGCACTAACTTACAGGGACAGGCATCCATGACCCAGCATCGAACGTGTCGGTCATCAACGAGTGAATCCAGGCTGTAGCACTGGGCTAACAGGACTCCGGTGAACCGGGCTGTAGCGGGCTAGCAGGACTCCGGTATTCATCGCGTGACATTTCCCCGAAGGGACAGACACAGGATCGAAGAAGGACACATGCCGGCCTGCCTAAGTGTTCCGGAGCAGTAGCAAGCTACCAGGGCTCAGTGGAAGCACTAGGAGACATTTCCCGATAAGAGAGGCTACTAAGAATAAACAACTAGATAGTCAGATCCCACACATAGCAATACACATTACACGTACGCATAACATGCAAGTATGTGCTGTACAACATGGCATCACAGCATAACTCAACAATCATATAGATAAAGGCTCAGAAGAGCCATCATAGCATTTATTGCAAACAGGGGTCACAAAACCCATCATACAGAGCATACAAGCAACAAGCGGAAGCATTACATGTCTGGGTACAGACATCTACAAATGAAAAAGGCTGAAGAGCCTGACTATCTACAACATCCGATCAAGATCGTAGCTGAGGTACTAGCTACTAGTCGAAGTCCACGAGAACACTAGTAAGACCGAAGTCTCCGCTGCAAAAACATAAATAAAGCAACATGAGTACAAAGGTACTCAGCAAGACTTACATCAGATCCTATCGTACATGCATTGGTATCAAGAGGGTAATGTGGGGTTTAGTTGCAGCAAGCCAGCTTTGACTCTGTGGCTATCCTATTCTACGACTACCAGAAACTCTAGAGGTGAAACAACGTACACGAGTCCACTAATCACCACACAATACACTACTATGGATTCGTCCCCGTCTCCCTACGAGAAGGCCATCCATAGCACTCACACTTGTCTTGAGCATTTTATAGTAGCCACTTCAAGTTGTCTATGTACCATGTAAGCATCCAAGAAGTCCATAACCGCGGACCCGGCTATTCGAATAGATCATGTTAACCCTGCAGGGGTGTACTTCTTCACACACGCTCTCGCCACTTACCGCCATGTACACGTCATGTATCTCGGCAACCTTCAAGCGGAAGCCTGGCGAGGGTGTCGGCCACGACCTGACTAACCACACAAGACTCTAGTCCAGGTTTATCGCCTATTCGGGTTCCATCCGCAAGGAGATCCGGCCGGGGTGTCGCTCACGGCCCCAAACGATGTGAGCAGGGTTCCCGAGCCCACCAATCGGGTGCCACTCGGTACACCGGGCCACGTGTGCCTAGTCTGTCCCAAGCCCACCCTGCCGGGTGCCACTTGGTAGAAAAATAGCACTACCTACAAACACCAGAAACTAGTTGCGACTCCTGGACAGAGACCAAGTTGATTAATAAGTCGAGAGGGGCACTTAAGCATTCCAATGTGTGGTAGTATCGAGTCATTGGACAACATACATAGAACTCAGTGCTTAAGGACGGTTCCAATGAGACAACCCACCATGTACTCCTACATGGCCTCTCACCGCTACCTTTACCAAATCGTGTTCACACACTTCACCCTCAGCATCAGAACATATCGTGACACTCCAATTCATTCCCAATGAACCAGACCTGACACAACTCTAAGCAATAGCAGGCATAGCATGGTAGGAACACATCAGTGGCTTCAATCAACTCCTACACATGCTAGTGGGTTTCAACTATTTACTGTGGCAATGACATGTCATGCAGAGGAATGGGTTCAACTACCGCAGCACAAAGTAGCAGATGAACCGTTGTTGTCCTAATGCAATAACTGAGAGCAGGAGCGAGAGAGTAGGGTTTTATCGAAATGGACAAGGGGGTTTGCTTGCCTGGTAAATCAACAAGGGAGGCACTGCTTCACAGACAGGTACTCTGGAACGTCTCCGGAGCAGGACCTATCGAGAAGGAACGGTGCCGGCAATCAAAACACAATCATATGCAACAATATGATGCATGAGCA
Source organism: Triticum dicoccoides (assembly GCF_002162155.2). NCBI lineage: Eukaryota > Viridiplantae > Streptophyta > Magnoliopsida > Poales > Poaceae > Triticum > Triticum dicoccoides. The sequence goes on from NW_021202536.1 coordinate 7,427, forward strand.
TGGCATGTAAATGTGATGCTGTTTGAGCTAATGCAACTGGTAAACATTTGGTTTGAAGTCAATTTGAACCAAAGGTTCAAATGCATTTCTAAATTAGGTCTCTTATATATGCCATAATGTGTTTTCCCATATTCAGCATGTATAAGTTGGTTTTTCATGCATGAAACTAGTACAGATGGAAAGATTGCATTTTTCTGATAATTTTTCATATATAAATTATTTAAATCTGAGCTACGGTTGAATTGTTATGAATTTTTGAAGTTTAAATCATTTTCTGGATTTTCTGAATTATTTTAATTCCAGAAATTATATATTGCGTCAGCATGACGTCATCACTACATCAGCGGTCAACGCGGCTGTACAGGTCAAATCTGACGTGTGGGACCCACACGTCAGTGACAGGGGGGTTAACAGGGGTTAATTTAATTTAATTAAAAGGTTAGGGGGGGTCGGGCCCACTGGTCAGCGACCCTGGGGGGTCAAACCCGGTCAACTCGCCGGCGTTTAGCCGCCGGCGAGGCCGAGCGCGGCGGAGGAAGTGCATTTGCACGTTACGGCCACCAAACGGGAGGCGGAGAGCATCTACGAGCTCCTGGGAACGAGCCGCAGCTCTTGGTGGTGATGGTTGAGCTCGGGGTGGCCGGAGACGTCGCTGGCGACGACTTTGGCGGTCGCCGGAGTTCGGGCGCCGATGAAAACGGCGCCACCATGCACGGGAGGATCAACGGGTAGCAACTACGCGTTCTGCAGGCTCCCACAAAGCCAACGGGCATATGCACGGGGCCGATTGGCCACCGGAGCCTCGTCGGCGACGAGTTCGTGCGGCGGTGTGCTTCGGGCATCATGGGAAGTGGTGCTACAACGAGCGCTAGGCCGTGGGGTTAGGGGGAAACGACGGAGGAGCTCACTGGGAGGTCGAAGCGCAGCTCAGTGGGCCTGGGGACGACCTAGACGGCGCGAATCGAAGACGAGGTCACCGGCGGCCGAAGGTTGAAGAAGAGCTCGAAGTCGACGCTGCAGGGCTTCCGGCGGGGCGTGGTTCGGTGAGGGGGTCGAGGACGACGTCGC
>NW_021202536.1:13630-14380 GCF_002162155.2 Triticum dicoccoides
GTGGGGAGGCGGCGCCGCGGTGCGGGCCGGGACGGGGCGGGGAGGCGGAGGGGCGGCCGAGGCGGGGCATGGAGGCGGAGGGGCAGCCGAGGCGGTGCGCGACAGGGTGGCCGGAGGCGGCCAGAGGAGGGCAGGGTGGCCGGAGGCGGCCAGAGGAGGGCAGGGCGGCCGGAGCGTGGCCGGAGGTGGGCGGCAGGGCGGTGGATCTGGGGAGGGAGCTGAAAACTCCCTCCCGCACGAAAGCGAAGAGGAAACCGGGTCGACGAGGGGTTGGGCTGCGAACCCCTGTTTCTACAGGCTGGGAAGGAGTATAGGGGTTGAGTCTCTAAAAAAATTTAAGGGTTTAAGGGTTAAGGGGTTCTATTCTTTGCTATTTTTTTGTCTCAACCCGTAAAAAAGCGGTTATTTTTTAGGGCTTGAGGGTTTAGGGGTACTACTAGTAATGCTCTAAGAGCATTACTAGTAGAGCCCTCAAACCCTCAAACCCTTATAAATAACTGCTTTTTACAGTTTGCGAGCAAAACATCGCGTAGACTAGAACCCCTTAACCCTCAAACCCTTAAATTTTTTTAAGGGTCTAACCCTCAAACCCTCTCTCCCAACCCTCAGAAGTAAGGGTTGGGGAGCAAAACCTACCCCAACCCTCACTTGGCGGTTATCTTCGCGCCAACTCCCGCGCCCGCGCCCACGCCCGCGTCCGGCGCTGCTAGTCGCCCCCGCCGCCGCCGGCCGCCCCGTCGACCTCCCGCG
>NW_021202537.1:0-919 GCF_002162155.2 Triticum dicoccoides
GTACATGTCGTGTAAACGGCGGTAAGTGGTGAGAGCGTGTGTGAAGAAGTACACCCCTGCAGGGTTATCATCATCTATTCGAATAGCCGTGTCCGCGGAAAAGGACTTCTGGGTTGCTTATATCAGTTCATAGACAAGTGAAAGTGGATACTCTAAAATACGCAAGATAAGCGTGAGTGCTATGGATGGCGTTCTCGTAGGGAGACGGGAGCGGATCCATAGTGGTGTATTGATATGGTGAATATGTGGACTCGTGTGCGCCACCTCAAAAGAGTTACTTGCAGTCGTAGTTCAGGATAGCCACCGAGTCAAAGCTGGCTTGCTGCAGTTAAACCCCACCATCCCTTTGTTGATAATGATGCATATGTAGATAGTTCTGATGTAAGTCTTGCTGGGTACATTTGTACTCACGTTTTCCTATTTTATGTTTTTGCAGAGAGACTTCAGTCTCACTAGTATTTCTGCGTGGTCTTCGACGTTTAGCTTGTTACCTCAGCTACGATCTTGTGCCTCGGCAGGATTTGGTAGATAGTCAGGCTTCTCAGCCTTTTTCATTTATAGATGTCTGTACTCAGACATGATAGCTTCCGCTTGTGCTTTGTTTTGTATGCTCTGAATGTTGGGTCATGAGACCCATGTTTGTAATATCTCGCTCCTCGGAGCCTATTGATAAATTACTTGAGTCATAGAGTCATGTTGTGATGCCATGTTGTATTTGCACATATCGAGCATATTGTGTGTATGTTATTGAAATGCTTGGTATGTGTGGGATCTGACCATCTAGTTGTTTATCTTTAGTAGCCTCTCTTACCGGGAAATGTCTCCTAGTGTTTCCACCGAGCCATGGTAGCTCGCTACCGCTCCGGAACACTTAGGCTGGCCGGCATGTGTCCTTCTTCGTTCCTGTGTCTGTCCCTTC
>NW_021202538.1:0-1180 GCF_002162155.2 Triticum dicoccoides
TTTCAGTCAATCCAAGTGGCTTTCAAAAATGTTCATCATCTTTGGAAAAATGCTGGAAACAGTAACCAGAGATGATGCACATTTTTTCATGTCATTTTGGATCTTTGAACTAATATATATTGTATTTGAGTTGGAGCAAATATATGTTATATATATTTTTAATGCTTCAATAATTCTGATATTTTGTGAGGGGCTCTAGAATATTACTTTCAGTCCCTGCAAAAATTATTGGAAGAAACAAAAATGATTTAGTGTTTGAACTAAATCAAAACAGATTGAAACAAATAGAAAACAATGATTAAAAAAAATAAAACAGAGCAAAAATAAAAAGGGAGACGGCCACCTGGGCCACTTACCTGCTTACCTGCCCGGCCCAGCTCCTCCCGCTGGCCCAGCCCGCCACCGCTACCCCCCCTGTCGTCTTCTTCCCTCGCCAGAAGGACGCGGGCACGCGCCCCGGCCACCTCCTCCCTGCCTGGCTGCCTCCTCCTCCCCTGGTTCCCTCCCGCGATGCCACGCAGCCCCCTCGGACCCCTCTCACTCTTCCTCGAGGCCCCGCCCCTCTGCTCTTTCTCTCTCGCCCGAACCCGAACACAGCCGTCGCCACCGACGCCGTTCGCCGCGGCCACCATCCCCCTCTCGCCTCCCCGACGCCTCCCAGAGCTCTGCAAGTCCTCCCTCGTCCTCCTCGTCGTCTCACGCGACCAGAAGAGCCCCGGAACGCCGCCCCCGACATTTTCCCCCTCGCCGGCCGCCGAGGATCTTCTCCGTCGAATTCGGCCACTCCGGCGCGCCCCCGAGCTCGCTGACCCTCCCTGCACGATCCCCGTGAGTCCCTGCTCCGTTTCCCCCTAACCCCAAGCTCGATTTCGAGCTCTAGCCGCCCCCTCTACCGGAGCCGAGACGCTCCGCCGCACGGGCTCGTCGCCGGTGAAGCTCCGGTGACCTTTTGGTCCCACGCCTGCGTCCGTTGCACTCGTTGCGTTCCGTAGAGTAAAACTAGCGCGACCACCGTCTTGTTTGCACACCGCAGCGCCGGTCCCGCGAACACCCGAGCTCCGGCAGCCGCAAAAGAGGTCGCCGCCGGCAGCTCCGGCCACCCCAGCCTCCGCCACCGCCACCGTTGGATGCGCCACTCCACCCTCTCCCCGTAGCTGCTCCCTGCGCGCCAAAAGAGCCC
>NW_021202539.1:0-1450 GCF_002162155.2 Triticum dicoccoides
GACTTCTTCCCGGTAACTGGCTTACCAGGCGCGGCAACATCTTTGCCGTCCTTCTTGAAGTTCTTCTTACCCTTGCCCTTCTTGAACTTAGTGGTCTTATTGACCATCAACACTTGATGTTCTTTCTTGATTTCAGCCTCTGCTGACTTCAGCATCGAGAACAATTCAGGAATGGTCTTTTCCATTCCTTGCATGTTGTAGTTCATCACAAAGCTCTTGTAGCTTGGTGGGAGCGACTGGAGGATTCTGTCAATGACCGCCTCATCTGGGAGGTTAATGTTCAGCTGGGTCATACGGTTGTGCAACCCAGACATCTTCAGGATGTGCTCACTGACAGAACTGTTTTCCTCCATCTTACAACTGTAGAACTTGTCGGAGACATCATATCTCTCGACCCGGGCATGAGCTTGGAAAACTAGTATCAGCTCTTCGAACATCTCATATGCTCCGTGATGCTCAAAACGCTTTTGGAGCCCCGGTTCTAAGCTGTAAAGCATGCCGCACTGAACGAGGGAGTAATCATCAGCGCGAGTTTGCCAAGCATTCATAATGTCTTGGTTCTCTGGGACGGGAGCGTCACCTAGCGGTCCTTCTAGGACATGTTGTTTCCTGGCAGCTATGAGGATGATCCTCAGGTTCCGGACCCAGTCCGTATAGTTGCTGCCATCATCTTTCAGCTTGGTTTTCTCTAGGAACGCGTTGAAGTTCATGTTGACATTAGCGTTGGCCATTGATCTACAAGACATATTTGCAAAGGTTTTAGACTAAGTTCATGATAATAAAGTTCTAATCAAATTATGAACTCCCACTTAGATTAGACATCCCTTTAGTCATCTAAGTGTTACACGATCCGAGTCGACTAGCCCGTGTCCGATCATCACGTGAGACGGACTAATCATCGTCGGTGAACATTTTCATGTTGATCGTATCTTCTATATGATTCGTGTTCGACCTTTCGGTCTCCGTGTTCCGAGGCCATGTCTGCACATGCTAGGCTCGTCAAGTTAACCCTAAGTGTTTTCGCTGTGTAAAACTGTCTTACACCCGTTGTATGTGAACGTAAGAATCCATCACACCCGATCATCACGTGGTGCTTAGAAACGACGAACTGTAGCAACGGTGCACAGTTAGGGGAGAACACTTCTTGAAATTTTATAAGGGATCATCTTATTTACTACCGTCGTCCTAAGTAAACAAGATGCATAATACATAATAAACATCACATGCAATTATAGTTGTGACATGATATGGCCAATATCATATAGCTCCATTGATCTTCATCTTCGGGGCTCCATGATCATCTTGTCACCGGCTTGACACCATGATCTCCATCATCATGATCTCCATCATCGTGTCTTCATGAAGTTGTCACGCCAACGACTACTTCTACTTCTATGACTAACGTTTAGCAATAAAGTAAAGTAGTTTACATGACGTTATTCAATGACAC
>NW_021202540.1:0-931 GCF_002162155.2 Triticum dicoccoides
GGAGGCGAGCTCGGCGCTGGAGGTTGAAGACGACGGCGGTGACGACGTTGCAGGGGCTCCCGCGGTGCGCTTCTCGGCGAGGAGGAAGAGGTGGTCGAGGCGGATCTCCCTGGGGCGTCGGTGAGGCGTGGGGAGCACGGTGGCTGTGGCAATCGGCGTCGGTGGCGGCGGCTCCGCTCGGGTCCGAGGTGCGGAGCGAGAGGGAGAGCAGGAGAAGGGGATGAGCACGGGAGGGAGTTGAGAGAGGCCTGAGGGGGTGCGTGGCATCCTTAGCCGATCCGGGGCGGGGCGGCAAGCAGGAGGTGGCTCGGGCGCGTGCGCGCGCGCTCCGGCCACGCGCCTCTGTCCTACTGTCCCGAGGAGGAAGACGACAGGGAGGGCGCTGGTGGGCTGGGCCGGCCAGGGGGGGGGAAGCTGGGCCGGCTGGTGGGCTGCACGGGTGAGACCAGGTAGGCTTTACTCCTTTTATTTTTTTTTCTCTCTGTTTTGTTTTAACTCTGTTTTCTATTTTGCAGGTTTGTTTTGAATTTGGTTTTGAAACCAATTCAATTTATTTTGCTTCTGACAATATTTTTAGGAGCTAAAAGAATTAAAACAATGCTCCATAAGAATATTTCAGAATTATTGGACCTATATTTATTTAACAATAGATATAAGTCCAATTCAAATAGCTATGATTTAAATTCAAAGTCCCAAAAATAATTCCTTAAAAATGTTCAATATTTTGGTTGGGACCAGAACCCTTACCAAAAATTATCAAACATTTAAGAAGAGCCTTTTGGAGCAATGAATAAGATTTCTAGGGTTTCTTGCCCCTCTTTTATTTAGGGTTTTGAGGCTTCCAATATTCCTCAATTCAAGTTTCAAAAATATAGACATGATGCACACATGAAGCTAACCTAGAGCAATGCCTGAAGCTAGGGATGTGACA
>NW_021202541.1:0-1205 GCF_002162155.2 Triticum dicoccoides
GAGATCAAAAGGAGCAAAGTGATGATGGCCATATCATGTCACTATTTGATTGCATGTGATGTTTATCATGTTTATACATCTTATTTGCTTAGAACGACGGTAGTAAATAAGATGATCCCTTACAACAATTTCAAGAAGTGTTCTCCCCTAACTGTGCACCGTTGCGACAGTTCGTGTTTCGAAGCACCACGTGATGATCGGGTGTTAGATTCTAACGTTCACATACAACGGGTGTAAGACAGATTTACACACGCGAAACACTTAGGGTTAACTTGACGAGCCTAGCATGTACAGACATGGCCTCGGAACACGGAGACCGAAAGGTCGAACATGAGTCATATAGAAGATACGATCAACATGAAGATGTTCACCGATGATGACTAGTCCGTCTCACGTGATGATCGGACACGGCCTAGTTTGACTCGGATCATGTAATCACTTAGATGACTAGAGGGATGTCTATCTAAGTGGGAGTTCATAAGATGAACTTAATTATCCTGAACATAGTCAAAAGGTTTTTGCAAATTATGTCGTAGCTCACGCTATAGTTCTACTGTTTAGATATGTTCCTAGAGAAAAATTAGTTGAAAGTTGATAGTAGCAATTATGCGGACTAGGTCCGTAAACCGAGGATTGTCCTCATTGCTTCATAGAAGGCTTATGTCCTTAATGCACCGCTCAGTGTGCTGAACCTCGAACGTTATCTGTGGTTGTTGCGAACATCTGACATACACGTTTTGATAACTACGTGATAGTTCAGTTAAACGGTTTAGAGTTGAGGCACCAAAGACGTTTTTGAAACATCGCGAAACATATGAGATGTTTTGAGGGTTGAAATTGGGATTTCAGGCTCGTGCCCATGTCAAGAGGTATAAGACCTCCGATGACTTTCTTAACCTGCAAACTAAGGAGAAAAGCTCAATTGTTGAGCTTGTGCTCAGATTGTCTGAGTACAACAATCATTTGAATCGAGTGGGAGTTGATCTTCCAGATAAGACAGTGATGGTTCTCCAAAGTCATTGCCACCAAGCTGTTAGAGCTTCGTGATGAACTATAACATATCAGGGATAGATATGATGATCCTTGAGGTATTCGCGATGTTTGACACCGCGAAAGTAGAAATCAAGAAGGAGCATCAATTGTTGATGGTTGGTGGAACCACTAGTTTCAAGAAGGGCAAGGGCAAGAAGGGATACTTCATGAAA
>NW_021202542.1:0-1084 GCF_002162155.2 Triticum dicoccoides
CTGAAAACGCTACCAAATCTGACAATAAATCAATAGTGAGCCCTGTATGAAGATCCAATCCAGCACAAACACCAAAGCAACGAAAATTGAAGAAATATGTGGTCTCAGAATCACGATGTGAGAAACCTAGTCATACAAAACCCACTTCTCATAATACAAAGTTTCAAAAATGTCCTGCAAAAAGATCAAAGACGATGGGGAAGCATAACGAATGGTTGGTAGTGCTCAATTCGACCTCGACGCCTGGCTCCATGTGATCTGCTTGACGATGTCTGGCGAGCTGAGGAGGTCGATCACCCTCTTGTGCACCCGCGTCCCAAACCAACCTCAGGTGTTGCTGCATGTTTTACCAAAATAATAACTTGAAGCAAAGAATCACAACAATAAACTGTTCATAGGTTGCACAAGCAGTTGAAGATCTGGAAGGTTGAGAATTAGTTTTAAAAAGCTCGATTTTGAAACATGAAATGTATCAGAATCATCACATGGAATCATCATCTCCTCAACCCAACTGCTATGTAGAATAACCTATTAGTAAAATCAAATGTTAAATTGAGAACCATATGGTACTAAATGGTGTCGAAACAGTGAAGCTTGCACATAGATAGCACAGCTCTGAACGGAAATGCTTGGAAATGTAATTCTCAGCGAAATGAAACAATTCAGCTATACATCTCAACACAAGATCCTACATAGAGAGTGCCTGCCAATAGTATGGAAGATTGATGATCTGTGTTGTTGTATTATGTGTTAATAACGCTGTGGAAGCTTAATTACAGTGAGTTTATAACCAATACTACTAGTGTACTACTACGCGAAACAGCTAGCAGGAACAAGTGGGCGCAGGGCATAATGAAAGAAAGAAAAAATAACAAGATCATACAAGTGGGCTCATCAGCTGACTTTTACACTAGCTAGCTTTAGCCAAAGATCCAAGAAGCACCACAATTCACATCACATATTCATACTCCTTCCTGGAGATGGGTTGGAGTCCAGAGACGAATACAGCCAGGCATGCCAGTCTGGGGAAGCCCAGGATGCAGCGACACATCGAGAACGCGGAACCAGTGGCGGAGACAGGGGG
>NW_021202543.1:0-851 GCF_002162155.2 Triticum dicoccoides
GATTTTGGCCCGTGTCATGGACTATTACTCACTGTTTTGGGGTCCTAGAGTGATTTCCACGATTAACAAACCCTGTGATGCGTTTACGTGTTGATCATCAACACTCGCAGTTTTGGCCGATTCTGGCCCATTTCTTGGATTATTACTCACCATTTTGGGGTCCCAAAGCGATTTCCATAGTTAATCAACCCAAGGGTGCGCTTACATGTCGGTCATCAACACTGGCAGTTTTGGCCGATTCTAGCCCGTTTCATGGACTATTACTCACTGTTTTGGGGTCCCGGAGTGATTACCATGATTAACAAACCCTGGGATGCGTCTACGTGTCGGTCACCAACACTGGCAGTTTTGGCCGATTCTGGTCCGTTTCATGGACTATTACTCACTGTTTTGGGGTCAAAGAGTGATTTCCATGATTAACAAAACCTGGGATGCGTTTACGTTTCAGTCATCAACACTGCCAGTTTTGGTCGATTCTGGACCGTTTCATGGAGTATTACTAACTGTTTTGGGGTCCCAGAGTGATTTCCACGATTAACAAACCCTGGGATGCATTTACGTGTCAGTCATCAACAATCGCAGTTTTGGCCAATTCTGGCCCGTTTCATGGACTATTACTCACTGTTTTGGGTTCCCGGAGTGATTACCACGATTAACAAACCCTGGGATGCGTCTACGTGTTGGTCATCAACATTGACAGTTTTGGCCGATTCTGGCCCGTTTCATGGACTATTACTAACTATTTTGGGGTTCCAGAGTGATTACCACGATTAACAAACCCTGAGACGCGTCTACGTGTCGGTCATCAACACTGGCAGTTTTGGCCGATTCTGGTCCGTTTCATGGACTAT
>NW_021202544.1:0-1968 GCF_002162155.2 Triticum dicoccoides
TGGCAGACGAAGCGTTTGGCTGGCTTTGGAAAGCCAAAAGCCCGATCAAGTTCAAGATGTTCGGGTGGTTGCTTCTTGTTGATCGTCTGAATACCGGGAACATGCTAAAGCGCAGGCACTTTGCTGTCGCTGGGGATAACTATGCATGTATGTTCTGTCAGAACCCTCCTGAGGAAATTGTGGAACACCTCTTATTTACGTGTCCCTTTAGCCAACGGTGCTGGAGTAAGGTTGGGATGTCGTGGCCGGGGGGAGCAACAGATTAGTTCTGTTGCATGGGGGTAGACATGGTTGGCAACAACCCCTCTTCATGGATATTTTTCTGCTTGCTGCTTGGAGTATGTGGATGGAGAGAAACAACCAACACTTCAGGGGGGTTCCACACTCCTCCGAGGCATGGCTGGCTAGATTCAAACACCTCTTGAGGCTGGTAGCCCACAACTGTAAAGAGAAACTTCATCCTTTTCTCTCTGAATACACTGCAAGCCTGTAGGCTGGGACATTAGTCTTGGTTTGATAGTCTGTAGGGCCGGGGGGCCTGAAAACCCATTGTAACATGCATGTAATTGTTCTACTGTGAGTAATACAAAAGGTCAGTGGGAGCCTCTCCCAGTATCGTTAACCCTCAAAAAAAATATTGCTACGTCACCATTTGAGCTGAAGCCTTATGCACCATGGATTATGAGGTTCATCAGGACAAGGTCTTCACTCAATTACAAGGCTGATACTCTGAACCGCGGCAGCTACTTGCCTCCAATTGAAGTCCTCAAACAGACATTTTCCTCAGCTGATGACAAAGGCAAGGCAACTGCTGTGATAGATGAAGGCATTCGTCCATTGGATGGTCAATTTCGCAAGGCTGCATCCTACTCCACCAATGATGACTCTGCCACACATGACTCTGTCGCCAAGCAAAATCCTCAAGCCACAACACCCAGGGTGATGACTGATCGTGAATTACTCCTCACTCTTCATCAGAAAGTTGATCACAATCATAAATGGGTCAAGCGTCAGTTTGGTTCAATTCTTCACAACATGACATCAACACACAATGCAGTGAAGAAAAACCACTACTACCTCCATGAAACCTTCAACCGTACCTGGGTTGTTCTATCTCATGTCTACAGCACAGAAGATCTGAAGAAAATGGGTCTCAAGGGAGAATTTGACTGGTCTGCACCTCCACCGAAGAAATTCAAGAAGGTCAAGGTTCCTTCCTTGGTGGCCAGCTCCTATTCTTCATTGCGCGACACTGATGAAAATGAAGACTTGGAGGACACTGCGGCAGGCCCTACTACGACAACCGACCCCGACAACGCTGATGCTCCTCCATCAACTTGATATTCTTCATGGGCGTTAGTCCTCAGTTTCGAACATTTTGGTCATTTGATGACAAAGGGGGAGAAATTTGAGTTAGTCTTCAAGCGGGTCTGTTATATGGGCATTTTTTTGCTAAGTTACAACTCTCGTTCTTCTGAAACTTTATTGGATCGAGTTGTAAACTTAAACTCGATGGTGCTCTGATACTTTTGATGCACTGTGCTCTGATACTCTTGATGCGTTATTCTGCATGCTTATTCCTCATTAATATTATTGCACGCATGCTGAATTTCATCAGGCACCATATCTCATCATGCATTTCAAATTCTTCATATTATATGTCAAATGCGTGTATGAATTACAAGATATAGGGGGAGATCTCCATGATTCAACTCTTCAAATGTGCATTACCTCAAAATAAAATTCCTCACTATGCACATCTTCAGGGGGAGTTCTTCTATATCTTGCAATCAAATTCCTCAGTATTAGTACTTACACTTCATATGTTTATCCTCGTTGAAAACTTAACCTATATTGTCATCAATCACCAAAAAGGGGGAGATTGTAAGTGCATCTAGTGCCCCTTAGTGATTTTGGTGTATTGAAGACTTATAGGTTAAGGGACTAATGCGTTTGTGAGTGTACACA
>NW_021202545.1:0-1968 GCF_002162155.2 Triticum dicoccoides
TGGCAGACGAAGCGTTTGGCTGGCTTTGGAAAGCCAAAAGCCCGATCAAGTTCAAGATGTTCGGGTGGTTGCTTCTTGTTGATCGTCTGAATACCGGGAACATGCTAAAGCGCAGGCACTTTGCTGTCGCTGGGGATAACTATGCATGTATGTTCTGTCAGAACCCTCCTGAGGAAATTGTGGAACACCTCTTATTTACGTGTCCCTTTAGCCAACGGTGCTGGAGTAAGGTTGGGATGTCGTGGCCGGGGGGAGCAACAGATTAGTTCTGTTGCATGGGGGTAGACATGGTTGGCAACAACCCCTCTTCATGGATATTTTTCTGCTTGCTGCTTGGAGTATGTGGATGGAGAGAAACAACCAACACTTCAGGGGGGTTCCACACTCCTCCGAGGCATGGCTGGCTAGATTCAAACACCTCTTGAGGCTGGTAGCCCACAACTGTAAAGAGAAACTTCATCCTTTTCTCTCTGAATACACTGCAAGCCTGTAGGCTGGGACATTAGTCTTGGTTTGATAGTCTGTAGGGCCGGGGGGCCTGAAAACCCATTGTAACATGCATGTAATTGTTCTACTGTGAGTAATACAAAAGGTCAGTGGGAGCCTCTCCCAGTATCGTTAACCCTCAAAAAAAATATTGCTACGTCACCATTTGAGCTGAAGCCTTATGCACCATGGATTATGAGGTTCATCAGGACAAGGTCTTCACTCAATTACAAGGCTGATACTCTGAACCGCGGCAGCTACTTGCCTCCAATTGAAGTCCTCAAACAGACATTTTCCTCAGCTGATGACAAAGGCAAGGCAACTGCTGTGATAGATGAAGGCATTCGTCCATTGGATGGTCAATTTCGCAAGGCTGCATCCTACTCCACCAATGATGACTCTGCCACACATGACTCTGTCGCCAAGCAAAATCCTCAAGCCACAACACCCAGGGTGATGACTGATCGTGAATTACTCCTCACTCTTCATCAGAAAGTTGATCACAATCATAAATGGGTCAAGCGTCAGTTTGGTTCAATTCTTCACAACATGACATCAACACACAATGCAGTGAAGAAAAACCACTACTACCTCCATGAAACCTTCAACCGTACCTGGGCTGTTCTATCTCATGTCTACAGCACAGAAGATCTGAAGAAAATGGGTCTCAAGGGAGAATTTGACTGGTCTGCACCTCCACCGAAGAAATTCAAGAAGGTCAAGGTTCCTTCCTTGGTGGCCAGCTCCTATTCTTCATTGCGCGACACTGATGAAAATGAAGACTTGGAGGACACTGCGGCAGGCCCTACTACGACAACCGACCCCGACAACGCTGATGCTCCTCCATCAACTTGATATTCTTCATGGGCGTTAGTCCTCAGTTTCGAACATTTTGGTCATTTGATGACAAAGGGGGAGAAATTTGAGTTAGTCTTCAAGCGGGTCTATTATATGGGCATTTTTTTGCTAAGTTACAACTCTCGTTCTTCTGAAACTTTATTGGATCGAGTTGTAAACTTAAACTCGATGGTGCTCTGATACTTTTGATGCACTGTGCTCTGATACTCTTGATGCGTTATTCTGCATGCTTATTCCTCATTAATATTATTGCACGCATGCTGAATTTCATCAGGCACCATATCTCATCATGCATTTCAAATTCTTCATATTATATGTCAAATGCGTGTATGAATTACAAGATATAGGGGGAGATCTCCATGATTCAACTCTTCAAATGTGCATTACCTCAAAATAAAATTCCTCACTATGCACATCTTCAGGGGGAGTTCTTCTATATCTTGCAATCAAATTCCTCAGTATTAGTACTTACACTTCATATGTTTATCCTCGTTGAAAACTTAACCTATATTGTCATCAATCACCAAAAAGGGGGAGATTGTAAGTGCATCTAGTGCCCCTTAGTGATTTTGGTGTATTGAAGACTTATAGGTTAAGGGACTAATGCGTTTGTGAGTGTACACA
>NW_021202546.1:0-1189 GCF_002162155.2 Triticum dicoccoides
CACGAAACGGGCCAGAATTGGCCAAAACTGTGAGTGTTGATGACCGACACGTAAACGCACCTTGGGGTTCAACAGGAATGGAAATCACTTGGGACCAGAAAACGGTGAGTAATATTCCACGAAACAGGTCAGAATCGACAAAAACCGCGTGTTTTGATGACCGACACGTAAACGCACCCTAGGGTTCGTTAATCGTGGAAATCACTCCAGGACCCCAAAACAGTGAGTAATAAGTCACGAAACGGGCCAGAATCGGCCAAAACTGTGAGTGTTGATGACCAAGACGTAAGCGCACCTCGGGGGTCAACAACTATGGAAATCGCTTTGGGACTCCAAAATGGTGAGTAATAGTCCACGAAACGGGTCAGAATCGGCCAAAACTGCGAGTATTGATGACTGACACGTAAACTTACCCCAGGGTTCCTTACTCGTGGAAATCAGTCCGGGACCCCAAAACAGTGAGTAATAGTCCAAGAAACGGGCCAGAATCGGCCAAAACTATGAGTGTCGATGACCGACAGGTAAACGCACCCCAGGGTTCGTTACTCGTGAAAATTAGTCCGGGAACCTAAATCAGTGACTAATAGTCCATATAACGGGCCAGAATCGGACAAAACTGCGAGTGTTGATGACCGACGCGTAAGCACACCTTAGGTTTAACAACTATGAAAATCGCGTTGGGACCCCAAAACGGTAAGTAACAGTCCACAAAACGGGTCAGAATCGGCCAAAACTGTGAGTATTGATGACCGACACGTAAACGCACCCCAGGGTTTTTTACTCATGGAAATCACTCCGGGAACCTAAAACAATGAGTAATACTCCACGAAACGGGCTAGAATCAGCCAAAACTGTGAGTGTTGATGAGCGACACGTAAGCGCACCTTGGGGTTCAACAACTATGGAAATTGCTTTGGGGCCCCAAATCGGTGAGTAATAGTCCATGAAACGGGTCAGAATCGGCCAAAACTGCGAGTGTTGATGAACGACACGTAAACGCACCCCAGGGTTCGTTACTCGTGGAAATCACTCCGGGACCCCAAAACAGTGAGTAATAGTCCACGAAACGGGCCAGAATCGGTCAAAACTATGAGTGTTGATGACCGACAGGTAAACGCACCCCAGGGTCCGTTACTCGTGGAAATCACTGCGGGAACCTAAAACAGTGAGTAATAGTCCACGAAACGGG
>NW_021202547.1:0-982 GCF_002162155.2 Triticum dicoccoides
AGCACCTCCATCCGGTGCCACCTCCAGCCGTGATACCAGAAAACAGGCACAACCACCATTATCTGCCAAGAGCGCACCTGCGGGGCCTGCACAGCGTTCTTCTTCTTCCATGGCATCAACAGGGCACACAAGTGATATTATTTGTCGTCGTTGTAAGGGAGGAGGTCATTATGCGAGAGAATGCAAATCTCCGCGTGTGATGATTGCTACCGCGGATGGTGGATATGAGTCCGCTAGTGACTATGATGAGGAGACTTTGGCTCTTATTACACGTGAAGAACATGGTGGAGATGATTCTGATAATGAGACGCAATACATGGCTCCTGAAGACGCTGACAGGTATGAATGTTTAGTTGCTCAACGTGTTTTGAGTGTGCAGGTCACACAAGCTGAGCAAAATCAGAGGCACAATTTGTTCCATACCAAGGGAGTTGTGAAGGAACATTCTGTGCGCGTCATCATAGACGGAGGGAGCTGCAACTACTTGGCTAGCATGGAGATGGTGGAGAAGCTTTCTCTCACCACAAGACCACATCCACATCCTTACTACATCCAATGGTTCAACAACAGCGGCAAGGTTAAGGTAACACGTACTGTTCGTGTGCATTTTAGTATCTCTACATATGCTGATTATGTTGATTGTGATGTGGTACCTATGCAAGCATGTTCCTTATTACTTGGTAGACCATGGCAATTTGATAAAAATTCTGTACACCATGGTAGAAACAATCACTATACTCTTGTTCATAAGGATAAAAATATTACTTTGCTTCCTATGACTCTTGATTCCATTTTGAAAGATGATATTAATAGAGCTAATAAAGCACAACAGGAGAAGAATAAGAGTGAAAATCAGATTGTGGCAAAAGAATTTGAGCAACAAATGAAGCCTAATAATAAACCATCTAGTGTTGCTTCTGAAATTAAATTGAAAAGTGCATGTTTATTTGCCACCAAATCTGATATTGATGAGCTAGATTTC
>NW_021202548.1:0-850 GCF_002162155.2 Triticum dicoccoides
GGTGATGATGTAGTCGTACTCGACGTGATCCAAATCACCGATGACCAGCGCCGAACGGACGGCACCTCCGCGTTCAACACACGTACGGAACAGCCACGTCTCCTCCTTCTTGATCCAGCAAGGGAGGGAGGAGAGGTTGAGGGAGATGGCACCAGCAGCAGCACGACGGCGTGGTGTTGATGGAGCTGCAGTACTCCGGCAGAGCTTCGCTAAGCACTATGGAGGAGGAGGAGGTGTTGGGGAGGGAGAAGGAGGCAACCAAAGGCCAAGGCGTTCAGGTATGAAGTCCCTCCTCTCCCCCACTATATATAGGGGTGCCAAGGGGGGGTGGCCGGCCCTAGGAGATCCAATCTCCTAGGGGGTGCGGCGGCCAAGGGGGGTTTCCCTCCCCCCCAAGGCACCTAGGAGGTGCCTTCCCCTCCTAGGACTCTTCCCCTCTTAACCCTAGGCACATGGGCCTATGTGGGGCTGGTGCCCTTGGCCCATTAGGCCAAGGCGCACCCCCTTACAGCCCATGTGGCCCCCCGGGACAGGTGGACCCACCCGGTGGACCCCCGGGACCCTTCCGGTGGTCCCGGTACAATACCGATAACCCCGAAACTTGTCCCGATGCCCGAAACAGGACTTCCTATATATAAATCTTTACCTCCGGACCATTCCGGAACTCCTCGTGACGTCCGGGATCTCATCCGGGACTCCGAACAACATTCGGGTTACTGCATATACATATCCCTACAACCCTAGCGTAACCGAACCTTAAGTGTGTAGACCCTACGGGTTCGGGAGACAAGCAGACATGACCGAGACGACTCTCCGGTCAATAACCAACAGCGGGATCTGGATACCCATG
>NW_021202549.1:0-1831 GCF_002162155.2 Triticum dicoccoides
CATAGAAAGGAATCTCGTGGTTGGTGTCGAGGTCGTAGTAGCTCGAGGGAGTAGTGGACTTGAGTTCGTGGAATAGGCGAAGATGTCGTACTTCCGAAGGCGAAGATGCCGTGAAGTCACTTGGCGAAGATGCCAAATGTGTTGAAGAAGCCGTAGCCTTGTAGTCGATGTTGCTGTACTGTATGGCCCGTGCGCACGGGGGTGCTGGAGGCCGTGTGCATGGTGTCCCGTGGGCACAGGGGTGGCAGAGAAGCCAACTCTCGTCTAGTAGGTCGCTCTTCATGGTCTTGTCGATGTCGATGCTTGTGTGTACTTGCCGGAGATGGTAGCATGGAAGTCTTTGCACTTGAGCGTCTTCTCGAAGATGCGGAAGACCGCTTGCCATTCTTGATGAGGACCTTGAGCTCCTCCATGTGCTTGTCCATCTTGGCGTCGATACGTTCTTCATAGCATCGAACTCGTCGTCGTGCTTGTAGACCGGAGGTGAAAGGCCTTGCCTATCCATCACAAAACTCGAGCAAAGGTGAGTAGGAAATGAGATAAACAATACCAAGCTACCTTTTATCATAGTTGAGGATGTATCTCGTATCACTCTGATGAGGACATCAATACAATTGTTACACCCACAGGCCCTGCTGCTATACATACTGGACCAATTACTAGAGCTCGCGCACGCCAACTAAATTACCAGGTACTTTCGTTTCTTGGTAATGATTCTAATGTTCATGAGAATATATGATGCTGCCTAAATTGGATACATTTGTTTTGCTTACAAATAAAGGGCCTAGCTTGGAGAAGGATGAACATTGGAGCAAGAACAAGCATGGAGATGATGGCATGCGCAAGGGGAACAAGAACGGAGTTACAAGTGATGATTTCAGGACTTTGAAGCCACCATAATGGGCGCATGAAGCCTTGGACGAAATATACAAGATGCCACTTCATAAATTTCGTCCCGAGGTTATTATAGGTGCTGCGTCACCTTATTATTGGGCCAGGCCCATGTAATTTCGAAATACATAAGTATAGGCTATTTTTAGAGTCCGTATGTGTGGGGAAACAGGAGATAGGGTTGATTTCGGACCCCTCCACCAAGGGCCACGAAATTCCCCCCTCTTCCTCCATATATACAAGCCTTAGGGCATCGTTTAGACTTTGGGTTTTGTTTAGATTAAAAGTTTGCCATAGCTGCAACTTCGCGTACTTCGTTTGTGTTCAACGACCAGACAAAGGCGTCACAGAAACCCACCTTGATCAATAAAGCTTTCATCTTATATTCGCAATATCCAGATTGCAATCTCAGTTTCTTGCTTGTTCTTCGTTTGCTCGCAGGAAACAGACCCTCGTGGTCAGGTTGATCATGCTCCGGCGTGGTCAATAACCTCTCGGAGTTGGTTTAGCGATTGCTAAGGCGCGACGTCCTCGCACGTTCGTAGTCGGATCGTCAAAGTCGACTGCCACCAAAGCGATATCCATCATCTCATCGAAAGACGGGACACCTTTGCCTCTATCAAGTGGTATCAGATTTCCAGGTTGCTCGGTGAGATTTTACAGTTTTTCGTAGTTTAGATCGAGTCTGTTCTTCATACCTATAGTCCACGAAAAAGCCACAAAAAAATTAGGGTTAGTTCATCATATCCGAACCAATCTGGGCCTTTGCATAATCTTTTTAGGGTTTTGCTTTGTTGAATTTGCGGTTGCATCGTCGTGTCTAGTTGCTGGTCTTAGAGTCTAGTCTTTTAGAGTTTCGAGTTCTGGTCATAAGTTGTCACGCCGTCGCCGCACCATCATCATCACCCCTGCCATCTACCACCACCGCTTATCCGCCACC
>NW_021202550.1:0-1464 GCF_002162155.2 Triticum dicoccoides
CGGTCATCAACACTCACTGTCTTGGGGCCCCGGTGTGATTTCAACGATTAACGAACGGCGGGGTGCGTTTACATGTCGGTCATCAATACTAGTAGTTTTGGCCAATTCTGGCCCGTTTCATGGACAATTACTCATTGTTTTGCGGCCCCGAAATAATTTCCACGATTAACGAACCCCTGGGTGCGCTTACGTGTTGGTTATGAACACTCACAGTTTTGGCCAATTCTAACGCATTTTGTGGACTTTTAGTCACCGTTTTCTAGTCCTGAAGTGATTTCCATAGTGGTTGATCCCCAAGGCGCACTTACGTGTTAGTCATCAACACTCACAGTTTTGGCTGATTCTGCCTGTTTCATGGACTATTACTCACTGTTTTGGGGCCCCAGAGTGATTTCCACGGTTAACGAACCGCAGGGTGCATTTACGTGTCGGTCATCAACACTCGCAGTTTTGGCCGATTCTGGCCCGTTTCTTGGACTATTACTCTGTTTTTGGGTCCAAGCGTGATTTTCATGATTTACGAACCCCGTGGTGCGTTTACGTGTCGGTCAATGACACTCACAATTTTGGCCAATTTTTGGTCCGTTTTGTGTACTATTGATCACCGTTTTGGAGTCCCAGAGCGATTTCCACGATTTACAATCCCCGAGGTGCGTTTGTGTCTCTGTCGTCAACACTCACAATTTTGGCCAATTCTGACGCAATTCGTGGACTATTACTCATAATTTATGGGTCCCGAAGCGATTCCATAGTGGTTGAACCCTAAGGTCCGTTTACGTGTCGGTCATCAACACTCACAGTTTTGGCCGATTCTGGCCCGTTTCATGGACTATTACTCAACATTTTGGGGCCCCGAAGTGATTTCCACGGTTGTTTGACCCCATGGTGCGCTTACGTGTCGATCATCAACAAGCGCACTTTGGGCCGATTATGGCCCATTTCTTGGATTATTACTTAGTTTTGGGGTCCCGGAGTGATTTCCACGATTGACGAACTCCGGGTTGCGTTTACGTGTCGGTCATAAACACTCGCAATTTTGGCCAATTCTCGTCCGTTTCGTGCACTATTACTCACCGTTTGGGCGTCCCAGAGCGATTTCCACGATTGACAATCCCCGGTGTGCGTTTGCGTGTCTGTCGTCAACACTCACAGTTTTGGCCAATTCTGACGCGATTCGTGGGCTATTACTCACCATTTAGGGGTCCCAAAGCGATTTCCATAGTTGTTGAACCCTAAGGTGCGTTTAGGTGTCGGTCATCAACACTCACTGTCTTGGGGCCCCGGTGTGATTTCAACGATTAACGAACGGCGGGGTGCGTTTACATGTCGGTCATCAATACTAGTAGTTTTGGCCAATTCTGGCCCGTTTCATGGACAATTACTCATTGTTTTGGGGCCCCGAAATAATTTCCACGATTAACGAACCCCTGGGTGCGCTTACGTGTTGGTTATGAACACTCACAG
>NW_021202551.1:0-1428 GCF_002162155.2 Triticum dicoccoides
CTCGTGTTCGACCTTTCGGTCTCCGTGTTCCGAGGCCATGTCTGCACATGCTAGGCTCGTCAAGTTAACCCTAAGTGTTTTCGCTGTGTAAAACTGTCTTACACCCGTTGTATGTGAACGTAAGAATCCATCACACCCGATCATCACGTGGTGCTTAGAAACGACGAACTGTAGCAACGGTGCACAGTTAGGGGAGAACACTTCTTGAAATTTTATAAGGGATCATCTTATTTACTACCGTCGTCCTAAGTAAACAAGATGCATAATACATAATAAACATCACATGCAATTATATAGTTGTGACATGATATGGCCAATATCATATAGCTCCATTGATCTTCATCTTCGGGGCTCCATGATCATCTTGTCACCGGCTTGACACCATGATCTCCATCATCGTGTCTTCATGAAGTTGTCACACCAACGACTACTTCTACTTCTATGACTAACGTTTAGCAATAAAGTAAAGTAGTTTACATGACGTTATTCAATGACACGCAGGTCATACAAAAAATAATGACAACTCCTATGGCTCCTGCCGGTTGTCATACTCATCGACATGCAAGTCGTGAATCCTATTACAAAGAACATGATCTCATACATCACAATTCATCATTCATCACAACTTCTGGCCATATCACATCACATGATCAATCGCTGCAAAAACAAGTTAGACGTCCTCTAATTGTTGTTGCATCTTTTACATGGCTGCAATTGGGTTCTAGCAAGAACGTTTTCTTACCTACGTGAAAGCCACAACGTGATTTGTCAACTTCTATTTACCCTTCATAAGGACCCTTTTCATCGAATCCGCTCCAACTAAAGTGGGAGAGGCAGACACCCGCCAGCCACCTTATGCAACTAGTGCATGTCAGTCGGTGGAACTGGTCTCACGTAAGCGTACATGTAAGGTTGGTCTGGGCCGCTTCATCCCACAATACTGCTGAAGCAAAATAAGACTAGTAGCGGCAAGAAAGTTGACAACATCTACGCCCACAACAAATTGTGTTCTACTCGTGCAAAGAGAACTACGCATAGACCTAGCTCATGATGCCACTGTTGGGGAACGTTGCAGAAAATTAAAATTTTTCCTACGGTTTCACCAAGATCCATCTATGAGTTCATCTAAGCAACGAGTCTAGGGAGAGAGTTTGCATCTACATACCACTTGTAGATCGCGTGCGGAAGCTTGCAAGGTGATGATGTAGTCGTACTCGACGTGATCCAAATCACCGATGACCAGCGCCGAACGGACGGCACCTCCGCGTTCAACACACGTACGGGACGGGAGACGTCTCCTCCTTCTTGATCCAGCAAGGGGGAAGGAGAGGTTGATGAAGATCCAGCAGCACGACGGCGTGGTGGTGGATGCAAGGCGTCACAGCAGCAGGGCTTCGCCGAGACTACGAGGGAGAGACGTAACGGGGG
>NW_021202552.1:0-1122 GCF_002162155.2 Triticum dicoccoides
AATTATTTTAAAAAAGTGTTCTCAGAAACGAGCTATCACGTGTGGAGATCAATGGCTTTCAAGCCAAATGATCAATCTTATGGCCACATCCATGGCATAGTTTGTTCAAATGATCTCATATTGTGCACAAGGGTGCATATCGGAATGGCAAACAATGTTGCATAAGGAAGTTTTCATTTTCTTTGGACGAAAAAACCATTTTCCATTTTTAGTGCCCAAAAGGAGGTTTTTTGTGAAGGACCTACCAAATAATTGTTGTAAAATTGGACCAAATCATTTTTCTAAAATACTAGGCCATATTTAATGCACAATTGACCAAATGGTTGGGTGTAAACAGTTTTTATCCACCTCTGGTGAAAAAGACAAATTCCCGTCGATTCATTTGAACTGTAGCTGCCTCGTAGTTTGCTCTTTATTTTTTCCAAAAATCATTTCTAGGTACATAAGTATCTATTTAATAAGAGAAACACCAAAAAAAATCCAAGATTCAACCACTAGCTAGGAACGGTCATTCCCGCCGTTTTGACCGCATTTTCAAACGGGCATAAAAAATTCAAAAAAAATCAAAAAATTGGGAAACCTTCGCATTGTGTCATTATATGTGACCAAGTTCCCAGGAAAAATAATAAACTAGTAATACGCGAATTATTTTAAAAAAGTGTTCTCAGAAACGAGCTATCACGTGTGGAGATCAATGGCTTTCAAGCCAAATGATCAATCTTATGGCCACATCCATGGCATAGTTTGTTCAAATGATCTCATATTGTGCACAAGGGTGCATATCGGAATGGCAAACAATGTTGCATAAGGAAGTTTTCATTTTCTTTGGACGAAAAAACCATTTTCCATTTTTAGTGCCCAAAAGGAGGTTTTTTGTGAAGGACCTACCAAATAATTGTTGTAAAATTGGACCAAATCATTTTTCTAAAATACTAGGCCATATTTAATGCACAATTGACCAAATGGTTGGGTGTAAACAGTTTTTATCCACCTCTGGTGAAAAAGACAAATTCCCGTCGATTCATTTGAACTGTAGCTGCCTCGTAGTTTGCTCTTTATTTTTTCCAAAAATCATTTCTAGGTACATAAGTATCTATTTAATAAGAGAAACACCAAAAAAAA
>NW_021202553.1:0-1363 GCF_002162155.2 Triticum dicoccoides
GGTGTTGTTTGCAAAAAGAAATGTATTGTTGTGGTTTTTGCAAAGCTTGCCTTCAAAGTGGTGGTTTTCTGCAATTTACTCCCCAAATCTCCTCCCATGAATTTGATTTGTTGCTCGGGACGAGAGTCATGAGCAACAGCAGGACGATGGAGGGAGGTGCTGCCCCTCAAGCGGGTGTTAATGGCGGCTGCTACCCTATATTTTTAGATGCGACTATATAGATACTCCGATCCATCCTCGCCGGTCCGATTCAGAAAGCATCAGAAAGAAACCCTAGCTGGATTCAGGGAGCACTTACAAATCAAGCCTCCATCACCCCGAGCTCTGCGCCCTAAGATAGAACGATGACGCCCGGGTGGAATCATCCGCCACATCAGCCTGATTAGTGGGCCCCATCTGTCATAAACATACTCAACAGAGGCAAATCCGCCGATCGGTGTTATTTGCAAAAAGATTATGGTAGACACGGTGTTTTTTGCAAAAAAAAGGTGTATTGTTGTGGTTTTTGCAAAGCTTGCCTTCAAAGTGGTGGTTTTCTGCAATTTACTCCCCAAATCTCCTCCCATGAATTTGATTTGCTGCTCGGAACAAGAGTCTTGAGCAACAGCAGGACGATGGAGGGAGGTGCTGCCCCTCAAGCGGGTGTTAATGGCGGCTGCTACCCTATATTTTTAGATGCGACTATATAGATACTCCGATCCATCCTCGCCGGTCCGATTCAGAAAGCATCAGAAAGAAACCCTAGCTGGATTCAGGGAGCACTTACAAATCAAGCCTCCATCACCCCGAGCTCTGCACCCTGAGATAGAACGATGACGCCCGGGTGGAATCATCCGCCACATTAGCCTGATTAGTGGGCCCCATCTGTCATGAACATATTCAACAGAGGCAAATCCGCCGATCAGTGTTATTTGCAAAAAGATTACGGTAGACACGGTGTTTTTTGCAAAATGAAATGTATTGTTGTGGTTTTTGCAAAGCTTGCCTTCAAAGTGGTGGTTTTCTGCAATTTACTCCCCAAATCTCCTCCCATGAATTTGATTTGTTGCTCGGGACGAGAGTCATGAGCAACAGCAGGACGATGGAGGGAGGTGCTGCCCCTCAAGCGGGTGTTAATGGCGGCTGCTACCCTATATTTTTAGATGCGACTATATAGATACTCCGATCCATCCTCGCCGGTCCGATTCAGAAAGCATCAGAAAGAAACCCTAGCTGGATTCAGGGAGCACTTACAAATCAAGCCTCCATCACCCCGAGCTCTGCGCCCTAAGATAGAACGATGACGCCCGGGTGGAATCATCCGCCACATCAGCCTGATTAGTGGGCCCCATCTGTCATAAACATACTCAACAGAGGCAAATCC
>NW_021202554.1:0-1104 GCF_002162155.2 Triticum dicoccoides
GCGTTTCGTGGTCCACTTCACGGATAGGATCCGAGAAGCAACGCCTGAGTTGAGAAACGTGGAAGACATCGTGGACCCTGGAGAGGTGTGGAGGTAGTTCCAACTGGTAGGCAACTTCTCCTCGTTTGGCAAGAATGCGAAAAGGTCCAATGTAACGAGGAGCCAATTTGCCTTTGATACCGAAACGATGGGTTCCCTTCAGAGGGGTGACCCGAAGATAAGCCTTCTCGTCAACGTCGAAAGTTATAGCCTTATGTTTTCGGTCATATTGACTTTTTTGACGAGATTGGGCTGTTTTCAACTTTTCACGAACGATGCGAACTTGTTCTTCTGCTTCCTGAATCATATCCGGGCCAAAGAATTGTCTTTCCCCGGTCTCTGACCAGTTAAGGGGTGTTCGACACCGTCGTCCATAGAGAACTTCAAAAGGGGCTTTACCCAAGCTAGATTGATAGCTGTTGTTATAAGCGAATTCGGCAAATGGAAGGCACTTCTCCCAATCCATTCCGAATGAGATAACAGAGGCTCGAAGCATGTCTTCTAGAATCTGGTTGACGCGTTCCACTTGACCGCTCGACTGAGGGTGGAAGGCAGTGCTAAAGGAGAGACGGGTTCCCATAGCATTCTAGAAACTTTCCCAAAATCGAGAGGTGAAAAGACTTCCTCGATCCGAGTTAATTTCCAAAGGAACACCATGGAGGGACACTATTCAGGAGATGTATAAGTCTGCCAATTGACTAGCGGTTATACTCTCACGAACAGGTAAGAAATGGGCTACTTTGGAAAGACGATCGACAACGACAAAGATAGCATTATTCCCTCTCTTGGTCCTGGGAAAACCGGTAATGAAATCCATACCAATTTTATCCCATTTCCATTCAGGAATAGCTAAGGGTTGAAGGGTGCCAGCAGGCCGTTGATGCTCTGCTTTTACACGACGACAGACGTCGCAATTAGCAATATACTGAGCAATTTCTCTCTTCATCCTAGTCCACCAGAACCTCTGGCGTAGGTCCTGATACATCTTAGTACCACCGGGATGAATAGTGAGAGGAGATTCATGAGCCTCCTTAAGGATCAACTGCCGTAGATGCTGGTTCTTGG
>NW_021202555.1:0-935 GCF_002162155.2 Triticum dicoccoides
GAACCGCACCTGGACCCTGGTTCCCCGGCCTCCTCGCGCCAACGTCATCACCGGCAAGTGGGTCTTTCGCCATAAGACCCGCTCAGACGGTACACTTGAGCGCTACAAGGCTCGCTGTGTGGTCCGCGGTTTCCGCCAGCGCACTGGAGTAGACTTCACTGAGACGTTTGCCCCGGTTGTCAAATCGGGCACGATCCGCACCGTCCTCCAGCTCACCGTCTCCCGCGGCTGGCCCATTCACCAGATGGATGTCTCCAACGCCTTTCTCCACGGCCATCTTGAGGAGCAGGTGTATTGTGAGCAACCCACCGGCTTCGTTGACGCCTCACTTCCCGGCCATGTGTGTCTGCTGTCCCGCTCTCTTTACGGGCTCAAGCAGGCACCCCGAGCCTGGTACCAGTGGATCGCCGGGTTTCTTCAGACACTGGGCTTCAGCGTTACTCGCTCGGATGCCTCACTGTTCGTCTATCGCCACGGTGACACGACTGCATACTTGCTGCTTTACGTCGACGACATCATCCTAACAGCCTCCTCCGCAGCCGTTCTTCAGCATATTACTCTCCGGCTACGTGACGAGTTTGCTATCAAGGACCTGGGTGCTCTACATTATTTCCTTGGCATTGAGGTCGTTCGGCGTCCGAACGGTTTCTTTCTTCATCAGCAGAAGTATGCACATGAGCTTCTTGAGCGTGCTAGCATGCTCAACTGTCATCCTGTTGCTACTCCTGTGGACACGAAGGCCAAGGTCTCTGCTCTTGAGGGTTCGCCTGCGTCGGATGCTCCTTTCTACCTGTCTATTGTCGGCGCTCTACAGTATTTGACTCTCACCAGACCGGATCTTCAGTATGTTGTACAGCAGGTGTGTCTCCACATGCACGCCCCTCGTGACTCTCATTGGACTGTCGTGAAGCGGATCCTTCGCTACATCCGCGGCA
>NW_021202556.1:0-977 GCF_002162155.2 Triticum dicoccoides
CTCGGCGGCGGCACGGTCGGCGTCGGTGGACATGGTGATGACGAAGGCGACGCGGACGTAGAGGAAGTAGACGATCGGAAGCGAGCAGTCGCGTAATCGCTGCCCAAAAACCTATTCGCCCCTCACCCCGTACAGGAACCAGAAGGGCGTGGTTTCGGAGACCTGCTCTCCCGTCGACCGTGTACGTGGCGGACGGGATGGAGTCACCGGCGGCAGCAGCAGCAAAGGAACGACGGTGGGCGTGCGCGTGAGCAGATGTGATCTGTTCGTGGCGGCTAGGGTTAGGAGACACCGCATACTTATAGGCGCAGCCGCGTGGAGAGACGTGGGCTCGACCCACGTCCGAGTCCGTGACAGCCCACGATCCGACGTCTCAGATCGTGGCCCAGCTGTCAGAAAACTCTCCGTTAGTGACTGGCAAAAATAAGCGCGTAGGTGTGAGCTCGGCTCGGCTCAATCCCGCAACCCGCGTCGTGTCGCGTCGCGTCGTGACGTGGCGAGGCGGGCGGCGGAGGAGGAGTGCGCGAGGGCCTCTTCTCTTCTCAAGCTCCAATAGCATGTAGAAGAGAAACCCTTATAAACCACTCCAACTCTCCTTCCACTTCCGGGGTGGGACTAAACTTCCCACCACACCTAGTGCCATATAACCCACATGGGCCCTTAGAGATTTTTCAGAAATTGCAATATGGGCCTAGAGCCCATCTCAGATTTCAGCAATCCCCCACCAGATCTCGAGGGCCCATTGTGTCCTCTGTTCCAATTGCTGTTTCGATATACCAGTGTTTCAGTAAAGACCTGTTAAGGTTGAACTTCACCTAGAACAAGTGGCTACACTCCTTCACAACTGAACAATGGACTATGCCTTGAATTGTCAGTTTGGTGTAAAGAAGTTTCACTACATGTCTTACTAGTACTAGGCTGCCGAAGGCTGACCCCTCGGGTGGAGCATATAAGTCACACTCCTGGCCTATTCATGA
>NW_021202557.1:0-2078 GCF_002162155.2 Triticum dicoccoides
GTAAAGAAAGATAATGTGCGTACATGAGACACGTAGGCAGGTCCATGTATATAGAAAGGGTCGATGAGGATTGTGCATGTGTATGTTTGCGAGAGGAAGAGTGCTTGTGATAAAGGTTAGTGAAAACAGTTGTAAATGGTTACGAGAGGGAGGGAGGGTTATATCTAGAGCATGTGTGCGAGAAAGACACCTCGGGAGAGAGTGTGTGAGCATGTGTGAGAGACCACCGATGGAGAGTGAAACTACACGTAAAAGACTGCTCTACACATTGATTAAAGATATAAATTGTATCCAAATATTAGGATGGGATCATGATATTTGCAATTTGCGTAAGGAGCGGTCATTGATCCATTAGACATCTAGATTCTATCGAATTTGAGCATGTCTATGTTATTATTCGACACAATTGATCCACATAGTTAGTATTTTGAACTCCAGACAATGCATCGCTTTAGCAATCGAATATAAACGTGAGTATAGTTCATGTTATGTGTGTAAAGCACATTATACATACGAAAGTTACACAATGGAAATTATAAATAGCTACTACCTATGAACTAGCATACATTTGAATTCAACTTAAGGTGGTTTAAAAAAATCGAATTCAACATGAAGTCCATTCAATTATTTGAATTTGATATCATGGCATTTGTAAACCATACCTAAATTATGGGGGCACCAATTGTCGGAGTAAATGACCATGGGTAGCCTAGCCGACTCCCCTTGGCTCTTTAGAAAAATCATAGGCCGATCGAGCCTTCAAGCATCCAAGACGTGGGGCCACCTTCCCCCAGCAGGCTACCTCTCAGGTCAGCTGCACGAAGGCGGCCCAGCCCTAAAATCCTCGTGAAGAAAACCACGAGAGGGCCGGCTCCAAGAAGCCGGCCACAAGAAGGCCGACTCCAAGAACCCGCCCCCCGCAGGCGGTCGAGATCATGCCCTCAGAGTCTGCACCCACATAACAGTGATGAGACGGGCGTGGCTACAGTGAAGCCTGCCACCCCCGAATCCCGGAACACGCATGGCCACAGTGCGTTGTACGGGGCGCCATCACCCGTCCGGCGCGGCACTGTTGCCATGTTGACCATGACGTCACCCACGGCGAGCTGTCAGTACGACCCATGGGTGGCGGACCCCTCAGTCAGGGAGACGCCTAAAGGCGGCCAGGCCTCTCCTAGTCGGCCTGGGGTATGGCCGACTCCCAATAGTTGGCTAATTCACCCCCTCGAAGGAGGCGCCTCATTAAGGAGATAAGACGAGGTAAGGCTATAGCAATAAGCCGCCCAGCAGCAGCACTGTAGCCATGCTTACCACGACAAAGCCCTCGTCACCAAAGGCGAGGTAACAATAACCAGCCTCCGACAAGACCCCCGAGCGGTGGGACCGGCCTGTCGACCAGAAGGCTGGCAGCCGGTGGGGTCCACCAGTCGGCGGGCCCCATCGGTCAGCGGAGAAGCCGGCGAGCATAGACACAGACGGCTGGGGCTCACGCCCAGCCGGATTACCATTGTACCCCTGGGGGGTAGGCCTATATAAACCCCCCAGGGTACCCATGCAGGGGGATCCTTTTCCAGTAGTTCTAGACACCACATCGAGAGGGGAAGCGGGCTAGCCTTGCCCTTCTTCATCCTTTCACCGAACGGCTCAAGGAGCCTCCTATAGCTACTTGTCGATCTAGTGACCATGCGGAGACCCCGCAGAGCAGTAGTAGGGGTGTTATCTCCACGGAGAGCCCCGAAGCTGGGTAAGATCTGCCGGTGTGCATGTCTTCGCCTTATCCCGTTTCCAGGCACCGGCGATGTTTTATTGGCTCCCACAATGATAAGCCATTCGTTGGCATATGTCGCACCAACCACCCGACATTTGGCGCCCATCGTGAGGAAGCTGGGCATCAAGACGAAGCAGCTCATGCCTAGTCGGACTGTGTTCCATGGCATCGTACCCGGCCTGTCCTACTCCCCAATCGGCAATATCAAGATGGACGTCCTCTTCGGGGACAAGGATCATTTCTGCCGAGAGGCAGTGTGGTTCGAGGTAGTGGATCTGGAGAGCCCTTACCACGCGTTGCTTGGCCGACC
>NW_021202558.1:0-2078 GCF_002162155.2 Triticum dicoccoides
GTAAAGAAAGATAATGTGCGTACATGAGACACGTAGGCAGGTCCATGTATATAGAAAGGGTCGATGAGGATTGTGCATGTGTATGTTTGCGAGAGGAAGAGTGCTTGTGATAAAGGTTAGTGAAAACAGTTGTAAATGGTTACGAGAGGGAGGGAGGGTTATATCTAGAGCATGTGTGCGAGAAAGACACCTCGGGAGAGAGTGTGTGAGCATGTGTGAGAGACCACCGATGGAGAGTGAAACTACACGTAAAAGACTGCTCTACACATTGATTAAAGATATAAATTGTATCCAAATATTAGGATGGGATCATGATATTTGCAATTTGCGTAAGGAGCGGTCATTGATCCATTAGACATCTAGATTCTATCGAATTTGAGCATGTCTATGTTATTATTCGACACAATTGATCCACATAGTTAGTATTTTGAACTCCAGACAATGCATCGCTTTAGCAATCGAATATAAACGTGAGTATAGTTCATGTTATGTGTGTAAAGCACATTATACATACGAAAGTTACACAATGGAAATTATAAATAGCTACTACCTATGAACTAGCATACATTTGAATTCAACTTAAGGTGGTTTAAAAAAATCGAATTCAACATGAAGTCCATTCAATTATTTGAATTTGATATCATGGCATTTGTAAACCATACCTAAATTATGGGGGCACCAATTGTCGGAGTAAATGACCATGGGTAGCCTAGCCGACTCCCCTTGGCTCTTTAGAAAAATCATAGGCCGATCGAGCCTTCAAGCATCCAAGACGTGGGGCCACCTTCCCCCAGCAGGCTACCTCTCAGGTCAGCTGCACGAAGGCGGCCCAGCCCTAAAATCCTCGTGAAGAAAACCACGAGAGGGCCGGCTCCAAGAAGCCGGCCACAAGAAGGCCGACTCCAAGAACCCGCCCCCCGCAGGCGGTCGAGATCATGCCCTCAGAGTCTGCACCCACATAACAGTGATGAGACGGGCGTGGCTACAGTGAAGCCTGCCACCCCCGAATCCCGGAACACGCATGGCCACAGTGCGTTGTACGGGGCGCCATCACCCGTCCGGCGCGGCACTGTTGCCATGTTGACCATGACGTCACCCACGGCGAGCTGTCAGTACGACCCATGGGTGGCGGACCCCTCAGTCAGGGAGACGCCTAAAGGCGGCCAGGCCTCTCCCAGTCGGCCTGGGGTATGGCCGACTCCCAATAGTTGGCTAATTCACCCCCTCGAAGGAGGCGCCTCATTAAGGAGATAAGACGAGGTAAGGCTATAGCAATAAGCCGCCCAGCAGCAGCACTGTAGCCATGCTTACCACGACAAAGCCCTCGTCACCAAAGGCGAGGTAACAATAACCAGCCTCCGACAAGACCCCCGAGCGGTGGGACCGGCCTGTCGACCAGAAGGCTGGCAGCCGGCGGGGTCCACCAGTCGGCGGGCCCCATCGGTCAGCGGAGAAGCCGGCGAGCATAGACACAGACGGCTGGGGCTCACGCCCAGCCGGATTACCATTGTACCCCTGGGGGGTAGGCCTATATAAACCCCCCAGGGTACCCATGCAGGGGGATCCTTTTCCAGTAGTTCTAGACACCACATCGAGAGGGGAAGCGGGCTAGCCTTGCCCTTCTTCATCCTTTCACCGAACGGCTCAAGGAGCCTCCTATAGCTACTTGTCGATCTAGTGACCATGCGGAGACCCCGCAGAGCAGTAGTAGGGGTGTTATCTCCACGGAGAGCCCCGAAGCTGGGTAAGATCTGCCGGTGTGCATGTCTTCGCCTTATCCCGTTTCCAGGCACCGGCGATGTTTTATTGGCTCCCACAATGATAAGCCATTCGTTGGCATATGTCGCACCAACCACCCGACATTTGGCGCCCATCGTGAGGAAGCTGGGCATCAAGACGAAGCAGCTCATGCCTAGTCGGACTGTGTTCCATGGCATCGTACCCGGCCTGTCCTACTCCCCAATCGGCAATATCAAGATGGACGTCCTCTTCGGGGACAAGGATCATTTCTGCCGAGAGGCAGTGTGGTTCGAGGTAGTGGATCTGGAGAGCCCTTACCACGCGTTGCTTGGCCGACC
>NW_021202559.1:0-1425 GCF_002162155.2 Triticum dicoccoides
GCTGGCCAGCTGGGCCGGCTACAGGTAAGTGGCCCAGGTAGGCTTCTGTTCTTTTTATTTTTTTTCTTCTGTTTTGTTTTATTTAATTTATTTTGCCACTGTTTTGAATTTAAAATAATTCAAACAATGCCAAAAACTCCTCTGAATATTTTATATTGCTAAATGGACTTTTCCAAAAGCTTATAAAATATTTCAGGGGTATTTGAAATTATATTCTAATTATATGAATATAATTCAAATTCAAATAGCTAATGAATTAAATCCAAAGTCCCAAAAATAAATCCTCAAAAATGTTCAATATTTTGGTTGGGACCAGAACCCTTACCAAAAATTATCAAACATTTAAGAAGAGCATTTTGGAGCAATGAATGAGATTTCTAGGGTTTTTGCCCCTCTTTTATTTAGGGTTTTGAGGCTTCCAATTTCCCTTAGTTCAAATTTCAGAAATTTAAATATGATGCCTGGATGAAGATGCAACTATTTACAAACAATATTCTAGGGCTGTGACAACTCACCCCCACTAAACAAAAATCTCGTCCCGAGATTCAAGCGTAGGGTAAGGTGAAAGGGGAACACAACTAGTACAATCTTCACGATCCAGGTTGCACTTCATAGAAACGTTGATTCGATCACCATCATTGTCTTGAAGTCTTGCCTTGAGAACTCCAACTATCATGACAACGAGAGGAAAGGAAAGACCCTAAAGAATTGTTCTTCTCGAAGGTCGAACAACTCAGGATTAACCCACGGAATGAGACATAACAACATCTCTCGAGCTGAGACACGAGTTACACATCAAGAGGGGTGGAAAGAGACGGATGACGAAGGTGCACTAGGTAGACAACAATTTCACGCTTAAGAAGGTGGTAAACGATTGCCAACGTAGCGAGGAGTTGAGTTGCCATGATACCATAACGATGCACCTTAGGGAAGGTGACTCGTAGAAATATCCCCTTAAGTGGCAAAAAGAATTACCTTTGATTCAAAGATCAATGAAACTCTTTAGGCCAGCCTAAGGCAATTCTCGAGCGATCGTTTGTAGGGGGTCGGTAGAATGGCATACTCGGACTTGGATGATGTGGATTACCTTGTTGAAGACAACGTAATGGATGAATTTTTGCTTATCACCGGAAATGGAAGAGACCCATGGTAGAATGGCACATTGGCGGTGCAAGCTGGGAACAAAATGCAAATGATGGGAATGATTCTGGTAACTGGGGAAGAACCCAACAATAGAGAGTGAATTCACTGTTTGAGAAGGTCATAGCATTGCCGAGGGAACTGAGAGCATCCCAATTAGAGCCGATGATAACACCTAACGCTTGTGCGTGCTCTCAAGAACTTGGGCATTTCCATAATCATCAAGGTTTTACCAATATCCGTGTCAAGGATTCTGGCAACACAACTTACTACCATGATGAATAG
>NW_021202560.1:0-1348 GCF_002162155.2 Triticum dicoccoides
GGGTCCCGAAGTGATTTCCACGATCGACGAACACCGGGGTGCGTTTACGTGTCGGTCATCAACACTCACAGTTTTGGCCGATTCTGGTACGTTTTGTGCACTGTTACTCTCAGTTTTGGGGTCCCGGAGCGATTACCATGATTGACGATCCCTGGGGTGCGTTTACGTGCCCGTCGTCAACCCTCACAGTTTTGGCCAATTCTGACCCGTTTCGTGGACTATTACTCACCGTTTTGCGATCCCAAAGCGATTTCCATAGTTATTGAACCCTAAGATGCGCTTACATGTCGCTCATCAACAGTCACAGTTTTGGTCGATTCAGGCTCGTTTTGTGGACAATTACTCACTTTTTTGGGGTCCCAGAGTGATTTCTATGATTAACGAACCCCGGGGTGCGTTTACGTGTCAGGCATCAACACTCACGGTTTTTGACGATTCTGGCCTGTTTCATGGACTATTACTCACCGTTTTGCGGTCACGAAGCGATTTCCATAGTTGTTGAACCCCAAGGTGCGCTTACGTGTCGGTCATCAACTCTCATAGTATTTGCCAATTCTGGCCCGTTTCGTGGACTATTACTGACTGTTTTGGGGTCCCGGAGTGATTTCCACGATTAACAAACCCCGTGGTGCGTTTAAGTGTCGGTCATCAACACTCGTGGTTTTTGTCGATTCTGGCCCGTTTCATGGACTATTACTCACCTTTTTGGGGTCCCAAAGCGATTTCCATGGATGTCGAACCCCAAGGTGCGATTATGTGTCGGTCATCAACAATCGCAGTTTCGGCCGATTCTGGCCCGTTTCTTGGACTATTACTCAGTTTTGGGGTCACGTAGTGATTTCCACGACCGACGAACACCGGTGTGTTTATGTGTCGGTCATCAACATTTGCAGTTTTGGCCGATTTTGGCCCGTTACATGGACTATTACTCACTGATTTCGGGTCCCTGAGCGATTTCCATGATTGACGAACCCCGTGGTGCGTTTATGTATAGTTGATCAATAACCCTAGGTTTTACCGATTCAGGGCTCTTTCATGGACTATAACTCACCATTTTGCAGTCCCCAAGCGATTTCCATGCTTGTCGAACCCCAAGATGCGCTTAAGTGCTGGTCGTCAAGACTCGCAGATTGGGCCGATTCTGGCCCGTTTCTTGGACTATTACTCAGTTTTGGGGTCCCGAAGTGATTTCCACGATCGACGAACACCGGGGTGCGTTTACGTGTCGGTCATCAACACTCACAGTTTTGGCCGATTCTGGTACGTTTTGTGCACTGTTACTCACCGTTTTGGGGTCCCGGAGCGATTACCATGATTGACGATCCCTGGGGTGCGTTTACGTGCCCGT
>NW_021202561.1:0-969 GCF_002162155.2 Triticum dicoccoides
GGAGGTCCTTCACAAAAAAACCTCCTTTTGGGCACTCGGAAAATGAAAAATGGTTTTTTCGTCCAAAGAAAATGAAAACTTCCTTAGGCAACATTGTTTGCCATTCCAAATATGCACCCTTGTGCACAATATGAGATTATTTGAACAAACTATGACATGAACGTGGCCATAAGATTGATCATTTGGCTAGAAAGCCATGAATCTTCACGCATGATAGCTCATTTCTGAGAACACTATTTTAAAATAATTATTGTATTACAATTTTATTATTTTTCCTGGAAACTTGTTCACATATAATGACACAATGCGAAGGTTTTCCAATTTTTTGATTTTTTATGAATTTTTTATGCCCGTTTCAAAATGCGGTCAAAACGGCGGGCTTGACCGTTCCTAGCTAGTGGTTGAATATTGTAATTTTTTTGGTGTTTCTCTGATTAAATAGATACTTATGTACCTAGAAATGATTTTTGGAAAAAATAAATAGCAAACTATGAGGCAGCTGCAGTTCAAATTTGACCCGCTTCCAACGGAATCGGCGGGAATTTGTCTTTTTCACCAGAGGTGGATCAAAACTTTTGACACCCAACCATTTTTCAATTGTGCATTAAATATGTCCTAGTATTTTATAAAAATGATTTGGTACAATTTTGCAACAAATATATGGTAGGTCCTTCACAAAAAAACCTCATTTTGAGCACTCGAAAAATGGAAAATAAATTTTCCGTGCAAAGAAAATGAAAACTCCCTTTGGCAACATTGTTTGGAATTCCAAGATGCACCCTTGTGCACAATATGAGATCATTTGAACAAACTATGCCATGAATGTGGCCATAAGATTGATCGTTTGGGTTGAAACACATGAATCTTCACGCATGATAGCTCATTTCTGAGAGCACTTTTTTAAAATAATTACCGTATTACAAGTTTATTATTTTTCCTGGAAACTTGGTCACATATAATGACACAATG
>NW_021202562.1:0-1391 GCF_002162155.2 Triticum dicoccoides
GGGGGGGTGGCCAACTTCCTCAAACAAGATACTATAATAATAGGTCTACCGGATGGGTGTGTTGGCCACGACATCCACCTTACCGGTTATCGAGAGACCAATATTATAGTTCTTAGGGAAATGTTCCAACCATCATATCTGCCTGAGAGTCAGCTCTGGTTGGTGTTAGGATATTCCAGGCTCATCGAGTCTTAGGAAGAAAAATGAAAGTTTGCAACACAAATCGACGAGATGACGTTGCGGGATTCTCGGGAGATGAACTACGATAGCAAGCTCCAAAACATGAGCTGGTTCTGCTACAAACATGTGAACACGTTGTCCCAGACAAGCATGACCACGTGGTAGTCTTATAATAAAACACTACCGAGTTCAGGAGGGGGAACCATCAACGAGGGTATCAAAGTTCTTTCATAAGTCCGGATTAGCTCTTATGAAGGAACTCCTTCTCCTTGAACAAATCAATCAGTGGCTTGGTGTGCTAGGGATACATATAGATTGAAGGTTGCAAGTCTTCAAACCACAGCATTCTTCACACGTGTGCATGACTGATTTGGAATGATTCCAAAGAAAGCAACATTGACTTTCTCGAATCCACGGCGGCAACTTGCATCAGATGCACATGAATTAAAGGAAGTCACTACCTTCATCCAAACATATGCTTCATGAGCTAGCATGAACAAATGCTTTCAAAAATTTCCAACACTAGCTTAATGCTCAACAAAATCATGGAGGAGATAAGGATGTTGTCAATGGGCTCAACAACAATTCATCTAGGTTTCCTTTTAAAAGGAATTCCATAGTTAAGTGAACAAGTGATAGCATTGGTCAGACCAAAGATGTAATGGTGTATGCTCGAGGGATCAACCACGAATAAGACAACATTACGAGCATCATTGGTACTGATTTGATTTGACGATGGCCCACACTCAAATCAAAGGATTGATAAGACAATAGGTCCAGCAACTGATCACAAGGACCAATCGATGAAGATATCATCTTTCTTCAACACACACTACACAAGAATATCCCTTTGGAACGAACTAAGTCAGGCAAGCTTTTATCTTCCAACTCTCCAAGTTGTTGTCTAGCTTAACCAACTAGCTCAGGGATATCTAACACCGATTCTTGGAGAGAAGGTGGTTCACAAGAAACCAACTTGATCACGAACTCAACATAGCGGTCAGGTGACAACCCGGTAACACCTCCAAGAAGATATTTGGAAAGTCACGAACCACCGGTATGTTACTAAGCTCGAGAACAATCTTGCTTTTGAGGGCAAGACGATATGATCAAATGAGTGAGGACTTGACAAGATCCTAACTCATCAATCGAAGGGTGCACCGAAATAAGGACTAGGTAGCACGATCAGTCTTAGAAGGATGATTCGAAAA
>NW_021202563.1:0-905 GCF_002162155.2 Triticum dicoccoides
AGGGTTAACATCATCTATTCGAATAGCCGTGTCCGCGGAAAAGGACTTCTGGGTTGCTTATATCAGTTCATAGACAAGTGAAAGTGGATACTCTAAAATACGCAAGATAAGCGTGAGTGCTATGGATGGCGTTCTCGTAGGGAGACGGGAGCGGATCCATAGTGGTGTATTGATATGGTGAATATGTGGACTCGTGTGCGCCACCTCAAAAGAGTCGCTTGCAGTCGTAGTTTAGGATAGCCACCGAGTCAAAGCTGGCTTGCTGCAGTTAAACCCCACCATCCTTTTGTTGATAATGATGCATATGTAGTTAGTTCTGATGTAAGTCTTGCTGGGTACATTTGTACTCACGTTTGCCTATTTTATGTTTTTGCAGAGAGACTTCGGTCTCACTAGTAGTTCCGCGTGGACTTCGACGTTTAGCTTGTTACCTCAGCTACGATCTTGTGCCCCCGGCAGGATTTGGTAGATAGTCAGGCTTCTCAGCCTTTTTCATTTATAGGTGTCTGTACCCAGACATGATAGCTTCCGCTTGTGCTTTGACTTGTATGCTCTGAGTGTTGGGTCATGAGACCCATGTTTGTAATATCTCGCTCCTCGGAGCCTAATGAATAATTGCTTGAGTCTTAGAGTCATGTTGTGATGCCATGTTGTATTTGCACATATCGAGCATATTGTGTGTATGTTATTGAAATGCTTGGTATGTGTGGGATCTGACCATCTAGTTGTTTATCTTTAGTAGCCTCTCTTACGGGGAAATGTCTCCTAGTGTTTCCACTGAGCCATGGTAGCTTGCTACTGCTCCGGAACACTTAGGCTGGCCGGCATGTGTCCTTCTTCGTTCCTGTGTCTGTCCCTTCGGGGAAATGTCTCGCGATGAATACCGGAGTCCTGTTAGCCCGCTA
>NW_021202564.1:0-990 GCF_002162155.2 Triticum dicoccoides
TTCCTCTCTAGTCGGTGCAGGCACCTCAGGAACATTTTCTTGAGTTGCGCCATTTTCCGGTTCAAGAGGTAATACTTCATCAAGCTCTACTTTCCTCCCACTTACTTCTTTCGAGAGAAACTCTTTCTCCAGAAAGGACCCATTCTTGGCAACAAAGATCTTGCCTTCGGATCTGAGGTAGAAGATATACCCAACAGTTTCTTTAGGGTATCCTATGAAGACGCATTTTTCCGATTTGGGTTCGAGCTTTTCAGGTTGAAGTTTCCTGACATAAGCATCGCATCCCCAAACTTTTAGAAATGACAGCTTAGGTTTCTTCCCAAACCATAATTCATACGGTGTCGTCTCAACGGATTTCGACGGGGCCCTATTTAAAGTGAATGCGGCAGTCTCTAAAGCATAGCCCCAAAAAGATAGTGGTAAATCGGCAAGAGACATCATAGATCGCACCATATCTAATAGAGTGCGATTATGACGTTCGGACACACCATTACGCTGAGGTGTTCCAGGCGGCGTGAGTTGTGAAACTATTCCACATTTTATTAAGTGTGTACCAAACTCGTGACTCAAGTATTCTCCTCCACGATCTGATCGTAGAAACTTGATTTTCCTGTCACGTTGATTCTCAACTTCACTCTGAAATTCCTTGAACTTTTCAAAGGTCTCAGACTTGTGTTTCATTAAGTAGACATACCCATATCTACTCAAGTCATCAGTGAGGGTGAGAACATAACGATAGCCACCGCGAGCCTCAACACTCATTGGACCGCACACATCAGTATGTATGATTTCCAATAAGTTGGTTGCTCTCTCCATTGTTCCTGAGAATGGAGTCTTGGTCATTTTACCCATGAGGCATGGTTCGCACGTGTCAAATGATTCGTAATCAAGAGACTCTAAAAGTCCATCAGCATGGAGCTTCTTCATGCGTTTGACACCTATGTGACCGAGGCGGCAGTGCCACAAGTATGTGGGACTATCACTATCAAT